>NW_026067897.1:9486187-9557024 GCF_014885135.2 Alexandromys fortis
AAGGTATGCATTTTTACTCTGAGTACTGCCTTTGCACCTCCCAGGAGTTTAATCCATTGCACAGGAGGAGTACCAGGAGTTTTAGGCCTCCTTTGATTGGTCCTCGCATCATGAGGTGAGGACCTAAACGGGAGTAAGACCTTCTCACTGGCCTACAGAGAAAAACAAAAAGGGGGAACTGCTGGGAGCCGATTTGAATGGCTGCCATTACAAGATGGCATTTGGCCCCAGCCTCGCTTGATACCATAATAAAGGTTGCAGTTCTTCCACTAGAAAACAGGATGAGTTGTTGCGATCTAGCTGCCCACACTTCCCCTGACCGGCAGGGGAACTTCCTTGTGGTCTGTAATTGACAGGGATGTTTCCCTGCTTTCTTTCCGGCGGGTGGGTCTCCAGAGGGGCAGTTAAAGTGTCAAAGTATCAAAGGTTGCTAGGCAGACTCCCTATATAAGCAGCTACAGCTCAGAGCTCTGGGCCCCCTCACTTTCTGCTCTCCCTTCAACCAAGAGGCTCCAATAAAGCGTGATTTGAGAAGAATCCTCGTTTGGTGGCTGTTCTTTCCTGTTGGCCAGGGAGTTCGCCGCATATCAGGTTGCCAGGCTTGGAGGAAATTACATTGACAACTGAACCATCTTGCTGACCTCCCGGCCCAATGTAATCTCTTATTCCACTGGTGAAACACACCAAGAGACCCCTGCTGTCAGGCTGAAACTTATCCTCTCTCCTCATCTAGTGACTGCTGAAAGTCTCCTCAGTGAAGAAACAGTGTTCTTGGCATTGTTCTGAGAGGGAGGCGTATTTGACTTGGGGGCAGATGTTTGGATTTCTTTGTAACTAAAAATGAATTAATCCCAAAGACCCACATCTTACATTTTCATTTGCTGTTTTGACTAGAAAAATTGAACATAAAAGCACATCCAGCGGAATTTGAATTTCCTGGCTTCACAAAGCAAAGGTGTGGGTCAGATGATGGATAGCTTACCAAGGAAGCTATGAACTTACACTCATTGCGGCTATTATTAAAACGTAGCTGGAATAAAGCTGCAAATTCAGAGACACAGAAACTCCCTAGAATGAGCTCTTTCAATTCAGTGGACTTGCAGAAACACTCTGCATTGCTTCCATTAGCCCATCCCCCACTGCACTGCCTCAGCACCCAATTCCAGGCCTGCAGCCAAGGCTTTAAGCCAGAGTCCCAGGAAAAGGGCTCTAGCCTGCAGTCCCCACACACAGCCACAAGAGGTCAACCTTTGCATCTACTGCAGCCAAGAACATTTATGTTTAAGAAAAACGTGCTCATTGCTAGGTATTTTTCAAGTAAAGACTCATGCAACTGTATTAAAAAAAAAAAAAAAGCTTACTTTTCACATCCCCCGCAAATTAGTTTAATTTTATTCAAATGAAACCATGGATTCAGATGGAAAGCACCTGAGCTCTGCAAAGGTGTTTCCCAGTTAGGAACACAAAGCTGCCAATCACATTGAAGTCTCAGTGAAACTTGCCAGGGACATCTGAGCCAGGTGCTTCCCCCATCCCCATTCCAGATCAGAGATCTGAGCCAGGTGATCTGCCCACATTCCAGGTACTCCCCCCACATTCTAGGTGCTCCCCCCCACATTCCAGGTACTCTCTGCTCCCTCCAGATCAGCAAAGTGAGTGGTCTGGCTGGCTTTCCATTACTGGGGTAAAACATTGGTCAAAGCCAGCTTGGGGGAAGAAGGGGTTCTTCTACTTCCGGGTTTTAGTTCATCACCTGGAAAAGCCACTGCAGGAACTCAAGGCAGGAGCTTGAAGAAAAAACCACAGAGGAGTTGGCTATAGTTGTACACACGTTTAAGCACTTGGAAGCAGAAGCAGGTAGATCTGTGAGTTCCAGAGGACATCCTGATTCAGGATAGCCAGAGCTATGTAGTGAGACCCTGTCTAAAACAAAACAAAACAAACAAAAAAACCATGAAGAAACCCTGTTTCCTGGCTCGCTTCCAGGCTCGTTTTCTGCTGTTTCTTATATAGCCCAGGACAAATATGTTAATTAAAAGCTGAAAAAAAAATGTTCTACAGGGTAGATGAGTCCAAAGAACAGTCTGGTAGAGGCAATTCCTCAGCTGAAGGTACCTCTTTCCAGGGGGAGAGGGGCAATTTTACAGAGTACGCAAACACAGCCAGCCTCAGAAAGACTAAGCAACTCCCATAACGAGCATTTAAAACCACTTAATATGGAGAGCAAACCAGTGGGAAGTGGATGGACTTTGTTTTATCTGACACCAAACCTGGGGTCTTGGTGCGTTTCTCCAATTCCTTCTTTTACAGATGGGGAAACTCGAGCAGAGAGGCAAAACTGATTGTTGCAAGATACACCAGTCCTTAGATGTCTGTTATTGTTGTTGGGTCAATTCATGGGGCAATCAAATGTCCTGCTGGCATTTAATTGTTCTGTCGCTCACCTTTGGCGCTAGGGCTGCCCCTTTGTCACCGGTATCCATGTCACTACACTAGGGTGGGTGGCGTTGTATTTCATGTCCTGTTTACCGGGAAAGCATTTTATTTCACCTTATTGTCAAGCAGAACAGCACAGTACTCTGTCCCCTCTCCTAGCATCTCCAATAAGCATACAGATCATCACTGGACAAGCTGAGCCTTCTAAATTGTCCTTTGTAGCCTCTGTTTCTCACCCTTTGCTAATGACTACTGTTTAGTTTCCAGGTCTCCAGCTTCCAGAGCATTGCCTTTCAAACTGTATGTCGTGCACTACGTAATTGTTTATTTTTAATTAAAAACGGATTTAAATTCTATAAATTCTTTTATTTTTAAATTTCTTATTTGTGTCTTAAGACATTTTTATGTCTTCATGAGGCACCGGCTCCTCCATTTGTGTCTTTGTCTATTTTAAATATGCTCATATGATGTTCCACTTTTGTTTGCTGTTCTGATTTTTTTTTTTTTTTTTGCATTCTGGGGTTCTGATCATGCACCTATTTGATGAAGGCTGTTGCCCCATCTCCTATTCTATAAACTGAGAGATAAAACTTAGCCAGGCCACAATTCTCTGAGATCCCACCGTGGTTTCTCAATAGAGGTCACCTGTGTCATGTATTATAAAGTCTCCCAGTTCTGAGACTGGGATTCCGAGACTGGGCAGTGGTTTGGCTTCTAACAAGCCTCTCACCTTGGCCTGCAGATAGCCTCCCACATCTACTGGGCTTCATCTTACCTGAGTTTCCTTTTTAAAGATTCCAGCTCCAGATATAGACATGGTATGAGATTCTGGGGGTTAGTGCTTCAGCTAATCGATTCTGGGGATACAGACATAATGGAGCCTGCAATAAATTCCAAGTGTTGATTTTCTTATGAAATCTGATGTATCACAGACTAGGGTATGTTTTTTTAGAGTTCTTGCCTCAAGGGTTCTTAAGTCCAGAGGCAGTATAAGCTCCAACGCCCTATAGAGACAAGAAAGGCATCCCCGATGCTACAGAGAGGCCTCTACTCCTGCACTACTAAGGGAAGCCTTAGGAAAGCAGTTACTCACTTCCGATGCCCTGTTTCACTGGGATAGACTTGCTCTGCCTAACTTCAAGGTGATGGTACTGAGGGTCTTTAACTTTGTATAAATAACTGTCCTAAAATTCTTCCTTTTTTTTTTTTTTTGAGGTACAGTTAGAGACAGAAAGAAGGGGAGAAATAACACGGGTTTGAGTGCGTAGGGAGGTGAAGATGATCTGAGAAAGTTGGGGGAGGAGAAACAATATAATCAGAATATATTCTATGAAAAAAATATCTTAAATATGAAGAACCATAAACAAAACAAAACATATGAATCTGGTTTGGAAATGAGTTTGAAGATGATCTATCTCGGAACATGTGTCTCTGGGTCTGGGCCACCACATAATTTCAGTGTCATGGCATGAATTTGTGTGCCCCTGTTCTGTACATCACACAGGTCCTTCCCCTGTGTGTGGCAGAATCCACAAGTGGGGTAGGATATTGGTCTCCAGGTTTGGTGACCAAGCAATCAGATACATTATTAACCTGGATGGAACAGACATAAAGAAAGGAGATTCTAAAAGAGGGCAAAACATCAAAGACATGCTCTCCTGATGACATTGGCCAAGAAAATCAAATCAAATCAAACAGCCAAGTATGATGTGCGCCATCTCCATAGAGGGCAGTGTCTCTGCTGAAACCATCACAAGCGTACAAACATGAGAAGTGAACTTGGACCATGTCTGGTGAACCTGGGAGGAGGCTCTTGCATTCCACTAGTAGCTTTGTGAGTGGTAGGGCTGATGGCTGCACTGCAGTCTGACAGTAACCTGGCAGCAAAGCTGGGCTGGACTTCTGCCACACAGAAGCAGGAAGTCAACAGGAATTTACTTAAACTAATTAGATCACCATAGGAAACAGCTACAGCCACCAACACCACCGCTCATGAGTCCTACCCTCTGCCTTCCATGATAACAGAGGCTTTCAAAACCTTCTCTGTGTTGGACTTCTGTTCTATTTGTGTGGAAGCATCATAGGAACCCTGAACTTCCCAACAGAAAGAGCATGGAAGTCTTTTCCACTCCGTGTCCCAAATGGAATATTTGTGTTGGCTGCTATGGTTAAACCTTAGTCATCTCCTGGAGGGAAAGGACCAGTTCCCAAACAGAGCTGGTGTGTCCACTTAACATGTGCATGTTACTTAATCTTCACAAACCCCTAAAAGACAGTCTCAATTGTTCCCATCTGTCTTAGTTAGGGATTCAGTGGCCATGAAGAGACCCCATGACCATAGCGACCATAGCAACAACTCTTAAAGAGAATGGCTTACATTTTCAGAAGTTTAGTCCCATCATGGCGGGACATAGCAACATTCATGAAGACATGGTGCTGGAGAAGGAGCTAAGAGTTGAGAAGGAGCACCATCTTGATCTAAAGGCAACAGGAAGTGATCTGAAACACTGGATGTGGTTTGAGCATATGTGAGCCCTCAAAGCCCACCCACCAGTAACACACTTCCTCCAACAAGGCCATACCTTCTCCAACAAAGCTACACCTCCAAATAGTGCCACTCCCTGTCATCTTATGGGGGCCGATTACTTTCAAACTACCATACCATTATCCTTGGGTGTCACTAAAACTCAGAAAGCTTAAACAGCTTGTTCACTCATACAATCAGTAAAGAATAGAGCCAGGTATTCAAATGCTGAGGTGTGCATTTGATCTGTTGTGTGTTTTGTTGATGACATGCTACAATTTAGCTGCCACATTAAAGTTTTTGAAAGGTTTTAGGCCTGGGTTGTTAAAATAGCTGCTCAGAATTCAAGAAAAGGTGTTGCCTAGCTCCTCAGAAGAACATTATCACTTGCCTGTTCATCGTGGCTGCTTCAGGCTGGCACCAGGACAACATTGAATTAGGACAAGTTCATGACAGGATGATGTGTTGGCTTGGTGAATTTCCTGTTGACATATTAATTACAAACATCTTTCTTTCTTGACAGACATTCCGGAAGCCAAAAGAGGTGGGTTGATTTTTAGCAGAACATTCAAAATATATCAAGATTTGTTGATTTCCTGTGGTGTGTGTTGTTCATCTTTTTATTCCCCCAATGTAATATAAAGTATGAATTTCACACAGGAACACCTCCAGTGTAATACAAAGGCACAAATCCAATCTTCAAACTGCCTTGAAGCCTCATATTACAGAATTATGCTTAATATCCCTAACTGGCAGCCATGGCCTCACACAACGGGCAGTGTGCACGGGAATATATTAAGCCCATCAATCAAAGAGCAACACAGGAAAACATACCTAGAGGAAAGAGTTCGTTCACAGTTGAGCTGACATTCTTTTACCTTTCTGTCATTTCCAGTCGACCCTGTGTATTTGTGGGGAGCACAAGCCATGTACCCTTTCTTTTGAGATTGCAGTCTCTATATTATCATACCAATTTAAATGCCAATCCAAGAGAGCAGTCAAAGAACTAAGTGCCTGAACATGACATTACTTTTGCCAGAATGGAATGTGTGCATAATTTTCATGAGGCTCAACTATGACATCCTGGCTCTTCCATCCATCCCTCAGTCTAACGTAAGGTCCACTTAATTATAAGAAAAACAAGTTGTGGATGGAGGAAACCAGAGAGTCAGGGTGATTTGGAACCTTACAGGTTTTTATTATTATTATTATTATCTTTATTTTTTTCTAATAAAACATTAAATTGTAAGATTTGATGACTTTTTTTCTTTAGTTCCACAAATCATGTTGAATCATAGTTTCCTAGTTTTTCTCTACCACCTTACCCAGATTCCAGTGCACCACATAGTTGCAAACAGAGAAGAACCTGGGTGCCTGGTTTTAGGGACTTGAGCAAGCATCTTTTACTGTCTGAAGTTTGCAGGTATGTGGAGTCATGTACCTGACACAGACAGCAGGCAGGCAGATGATTAATTTCATTTCATCATTTTGAAGAGTTTGTTGTGTGGTTTCTTGGTTCCATAAGCTGCCTGTTTCACAGTCACAGGAAGCAGGAAGACAGCATGGGGCTGTGGTGGCAGTGACCCAACATCTTCAAGTTCAAAGAAAAATTACCAGACTAGAGCCGACATAAAGTTAATAGAGAATAAATACTGCAGACAGAAACATGGTCAAAAAACTCACAGAGAAAGACAAAGGAGATTTTGTTTCTGCAAGGAGGCAAGTCCCTTCTACACAGTTGACAGAAATTACCTGGGTAAGTCTGCAGGCCATGTAACAGGTCTATATTTATATAGACTGGAATTTAAGAAGCTCACTCACTGTCTGAACGTAGCAAAAATTCTCATTCAGGATGATAAAAATATTCTGCAGTAGACAGGTGATGATTGCTGTTTATGTCCAAATGCCCCTGAACTGTGTGCTGGAAATGGCCAAAAAGATAAACAAAAGGTAAACTTATTTTGTATTATTCAACAGTCATAAAATTAATGTGCAATTTCCAACATTTGCTTGTCACAGATTATGTGTTAAAGGAATAGCATCATTTGGCACAGGGCTTTTGCTGGCCCTAACGTGCAGCAGGTCATGCACCTCATGCAGCCTCAAACTCATCATCAGGGAACAGGGGCATCAGTCAGCCTGCTGCCATGGCTCCATGGCATTCTGTATGTTGGAAGGACAGTGCCTTGCAGGCACACTGAGCATTGACTCTCATCTTAGATGGGGTCTCTACTGCTGTGATTTCCGGAACGTCATGACCAAAAGTAAGTTGGGCAGGAAAGGGTTTATTTGATTTATAGTTGTGCACTGCTGTTCATCTCTGAAGACATCAGGACAGGAATTCAAATAGGGCAGGATCCCGAAGACAGGAACGGATGCAGAGGCCATGGAGGGGAAAAGCTTACTAGCTTGCTTGCAGTTGCGGAGATTCAGTCCATCCTGATCATGAAGGAGCACATAGTGGCGTGGAGGCAGATGTGGTGCTGGAGGAACAGCTGAGAGTCCCACATCTTAGAGGCATCAGTAAGTCAACTGACTGTCACCCTGACTAAGCTTGAAAAAAAAAGTCCTCAAAACCTGTCCCACAGTGACACACTTCCTCAGACAAGGGTTAATGGGGAACCTTGTTAGCCAACCATCTTTAAGAGGTGAGTCTTAGTTAAGGTGTGGCTTTGCTGGGACTTAGGGTAAAATGTGCACTCTCTCTGCGCCTTTTTCCGTGAGACATGGCTGTGCTTGGATTTCTCATTTCCTGTTTCATGAATTTTTCCTTTATAATAAATAAAATATAATTATTGTATCCTTAGATAGCCTGGTTATTTCAACAAAGGGCACACCTCCTAATAGTGTCCCTTTGGGGCCATTTTCTTTCAAACCACCACAAGTCTGATTTAGGGTTGGAGCTTACTCCTTAGTTTTAAGTTGTTAGTATGATTTTAATTGAAAGGCCAGGAAGCCCACAACCTGTGTGAGCTGCCGTTTTCTCTGTTTTCACATTAGCCTGCACTTCATTCCTTGTTGGTTAAGGCCACTTTGTCTGATATGTGTTCATATGCAGCTGTTCTTTTACTTTCATGGATATCAGTTTTCTAGGAAGTTCCTCAGACAGCTTTATAGTACAATGTGGTTTTGCACATCGCCTCTGTATCTCCCCCAGCAGACTTTAGGTCACCTCCCGATTATTTGCAACACATCTTAAGCTTAGCCTGTATGGTCTATAACACGGCAAAAAGTCTGTATGTATTTAGTGCAGACTCAGTGTGTGTGCATGAAGGTACAAGTCCACTCTCCCACACATGTATGTGTTGAAGCCAGAGGCTGATATTAATTCCAGGGGCCCTTTTGTCTTGGCCTCCACAACACGAGGATTATATTAACACATACTACTATGCCTGGTTTTATTACATGAATTTGAACTCAGATCATCATGTTTGTTTTAAAGCAAGTACACAGTGGGCCAAGCCAGCATCCTAGCTTCAGACACAATTTTTTAATATTTCTAATCTCTGTTGGTTGAGTCCATGAATAGAGAACCCATGGATAAAGAGACAAATGCAAGCCATAGCTGCACAGACTTTATCTTTATTGACCCTAACAGCAGTGCCCCACTGTCTCTGCAGTAGGACAGTTCTTCACTGATGCTTACTGCGCATGACTCATGGGCTCCCCTCTCCCACTGCTCTGACCGTGCTAGGCAAAATTCCCTGCTCTAAAGAGGATACAAGAGAAGCATAACCTCGGCGTGGTATGGTTATATTTCTACAATTTTCTTCTGTTATGCAAACTGTGATGTTAAAGAGAAATCATTTAGAATATGAGTCAGCTGTGAAAAGAATGGCCGGCAGCTATTGTGTTCATGTTCTCTTTGTTACCATTGCTAAACAGCAGAGAACATTAACCACCCACGCTCAGCTTCACTTCCCACCACAGGAATGAAGCCTGCCCCAGCCTCCAGTGTGACTCCTGAGGAATCCTACAGACCACAGCAAAGCCAAACCAAGCTGTGCCACTAAGTACCCTGGAAATTTCCCTTTTGTGGAGCCTGGAGCACCTACTCTACTCATATTGCAAACTTGTCTATCAAAACTGTATACTAAGTATAACAACAATAAAGCATAATATTTTTGATGTGGGATTCCCCTCTGTATGATGTGACTATGTTTTGTTACCATTGGTTAATGAATAAAGCTGTTTTGACCAATGGCTTAGCAGAGCAAAGCCAGGTGGGAAATCTGAACAGAAATATATATAGAGAGAGAGTAGATAGAGTCAAAGAGATGCCATGTAGCTGCCAAAAGAGGAAGACGCCAGAACGTGTACTGGTAAGCCATTGCCTTGTGGTGATACACAGAATAAGAGAAATGGGTTAGTTTAAGATGTAAGAGCTAGCTAGAAAGACACCTGAGCTATTGGCCAGAGAGCTTATTCATTAGACAATGGTAATAAAACATACACAACATAGAGAGGGGAATCCCACATCAAACTTTCACAAGCTGTTTGCTCCAGGAAAGCCTCCCGCAGGGAACAGAAGTGGGTACAAGTAGCATCAAACTCGCAAAATTCATTTTCACATATGGAACATGAACAAAAATGAATGATTCATAAGATCTGATTTTGCAAATTAAATTTACTACAAATCTAAATTAGTTTTCTCTACATGTCAACCAAACTCCTCCATTCCCATTTGGGTGGAAGATGAGAGGAAGTGTCACCTTTCAAACTTTCCAACACTTGAGAATGTCCTAGCAAGCACAACCTTCAACTTGGACATTGTATACACTACACAAACACAGCTTCGAGACTCCTGGGGGTGGGGTTCTTTGCCTCTGTCCTAACTCTTGACTGATTTACAGAGATTATGCAAGCTCCTCCACTAAGAAGGGACAGGGGAGGGGTGGGTAGAGGGAGGGGGAAGAGGGAGAGGAGAATGTGTGTATGCAGATGTGCATGTGGAGGTGAGTGGAGGATGCTGGATGCTCCGCTCTATTGCTTTCCATTTCATTCTTTTGGCACAAGGTCGCTCACCAAACCTAGACAGGCAGCCAGCATGCTCCTGTCTCTTCCTTTTCCAGCACTGGGGTTACAGTGCACATACAGCCATGCCTGGGTTTTTCTGTGGGTTCGAAGAATTCGTAAGCCAGTCTTCACATTTGTACTGCAGTCTCTCCTGTCTGCTGAGCCAGCTCCCTGCAGCTCTCAGTGGATTTCTTAGCCCTTATCAGGTAAACACATTCAGTCAGAGCACACCAGTGACTGGAGAAGACCGGGTCACATGGCCTGAGGTGACTGCATTTTCCTCTTTTCCTCTAAACTGGTGGGGAAATTGGACTTCCAGGGGAATCAAGTCAGTAGAGGCTTCTACACTTGGACACCGAGGACACATGAGCCCTGAATGGATGTGATGTCCCAGAACCTTCCAGCTTGTACATCTTTATCCGAATCAAAGTGTTAGGTTAAGCCCACTTTTTTAAAATGTATTTTGCAATGTTTTAACATCTTAAAAGTTTTGCTACCTGGAGAGACATTGTCCCTGAAGATGCCAGTTCCTACATGGGGCAAAGGATTTGGCCTCAATCATACAACTTTCAAGTGTAAGCACCCTAATGCTAGGCATATATACCCAGCCACCAGATTAGCCAATGCTCACATGCTAAGGCAATGATCCTTTGCCCTAACACATCCAAAGCTGAGATTCTAGGAAACTAGAGACCACCAGACACAAAACCATTTGAACCAGAGCCCCAGGGTGCACAGATTGATGCGAACCAAGCTCTTCCTGCATTTGCCTTTCTTCAAGAGAGCCCCAGGAAGGCTTTATCTAGGGTTGCCCCTCAGTCCAGGCCTTCTGTCCTGGCTAAATTTGGGGCTTCCCCTGCGTGGGGGAAAGTGGTCCTTCTTTGGGGAGATGTAAATAGTTAATTAATTCTTCTTTCAGAGGCATTGTTCTTCCGCACCTATGCTCTCTGCGTCCCCTTCATTAACTTACATCAGCATGGAAGTGGAGAGCATTGCAAGCGTTTAATTCTTCCAGTCTCTTGCAGCAGCTTTTTCTTTTCTTTTTTTTTTTCTGGAGATGCTACACATTTTAAAATTAGTCAGAAAAGGACGATTATATGCACAGATTTGTAAGGGGAAAAAGCAGAACTTTGTTGCCTTGCTTTTAGTCATCAAAAATCCAGTTAGTTAGCCCATAATTTTATTTTAAGGGACTTTGATAAAACTTGTTTGAATTAACAGATAAGATGGCTTTTGAAATGGAAATCCAGTCCCTCAGTGAACCTTCCACAAGCCAGCTGCTCAGGATGGAGTGTTGAGCAGAGTGCAGTTGCTGGCTGGTGCGCTCCACCCACCAGAGGGGAGGAGAAGAAGGCTGAGTGTTTAAACCTTCTTCTGTCCTTGAAGCCTGTGTAAGACTCAGTGGGCCCTCTGCTGGTAGCAGCAATATACTGGGAGAGAAAACACTGCTCACCAATCTCTCTGCGTCCAGGGTTCTGAAATTTCCCTGGGCAAAAGAGTTATTTGTGGAAGTCATTAGAAATACCAACGTCTGTTTGCACTATAAAAAGGTGGCATTTGGCTGGTTGAAGCTCAAACACTGAATCTTTAAAAAGCACTGATGCCCTTAGTAAATTGGGAGCATGGGGACCTTGGGAGAGGGTTGAAAGAGGGGAGACATAGAGAAAAATGTAGAACTCATTTAAAAAAAAAAAAAGCAGTGTTCTAACAGAATTGGGAACAGTGTCGTCGGTTTCAGTACACAATCTTTCTCCCATTCAGCTAGATGGTACCACAAGGGCATGCACTTACCCACCGAAAATAAAGCAGTTTGGTTTAGAGAAGAGAACAGTGGCCTTAGGAGTGATAATTCACGGCTAGTTCACCTGCTAAGAGGCCCTGGGTAAGCTGTCATCGTTTGCCTGTTCCAAACTCATTGCTGGGGTCTATTTTGTAGAGCTTCCAAATGTCCTGGCTTCAAACTAAATGAGCGAGAATCAAAAAGAACAGTTGCGATGGTGCAGTATTAATTACGGCAGAATAAATCCTCTCGTCAAGCCAACTAAAATTTGGTGATGTGTCAGAGTCTTTTGTTGAGAGGGAAAGAAAACGCAAAAAAATATCTTCATGTTTGTGAACAGTCGTGACAGAAAGCTGCATCGTCCCCGGCGGCCATCCGGCAAACTGCTGCCTGAGCTCTTTAAGTCAGGATAGCACATCGGAGAAGGCAGCTTTTGGAAAACCAAGGCATAACAATCACACACACACACACACACACACACACACACACACACACACACACACACACACACCACCTTTCGTGCAATGTCTTCACTTTTAAATCTAATGGGATCTAAGTGCTGTGAAATTTGCCTCCTTTTTCTTGATACAAAACAGAGCTCTGATGTCTCATGCACCTCCCATTTCGCGGCAGCTGATTCGCCTTCTCTAACGCGCTGATAACGCTTTATAACCCTCTGTGGTTTGGAATGGCACCCGATTGAACAGCATCTGCAAACCTTACAGACAGATTAGCTTATCTCCAGAGCGTCTCTAAAGATGGAGACTAAGGTCTAGCAAAAGCCCTTTGCTCTGCTCTGGCTTCCTAATATGGACAGCCCTCCTCTGTGACAACCCGACAGTGATAGACCCCAGCCTCTAAAACCAGAAGGACGCTAAGGTGTACGGTGCTGTCTAAACAACTTTAGAAAGTTTCCTAGGAGCCATGGGAGACAAGTGATGCCGGGAGTGTCTATCAGGAGCCTAGTCTGAGTCAAAGAAAGCTTCCGGCTTTCTCACTATCATGATTGGATTCCCCAGGTGGTGCCTCTTGACTTCTTTTCTCCCATTGGTCAAATACAGATTTTAGGTTCCTCTTGGTTCTGTGACACATGCCATCTACTTCAGTGCCAAAGTGGAGGTGGTAACAATTCAGAAAAGGACAATCAATGATCCTAGGGATTTCCCATCGTGATAAGGATTCTATCATTGAGGACATTTTCTCAGAGCAAATGAGAAATGTTTTGAAGAAGCCAATGGGAAATGAGACCATGACCTGGACGAACTGACCTGGAATTCATGACAATCTGAAAGGACAGAACAATTGAGAAGAAGGTGGGTGGGATCATTTTGAAAACTGGCACCTCCAGCATTTTGGAATCAGTGGCATTTTTGTGACTTAACGTCCCCTATCTCATAGGTTCACCACAGACTTGCCTTACAGTTTGGAAACACAGAACGCTCTGGAGGAGGAAGCATCGCTGCTCTTTAAAGTGTCTTCCCTAAGTTACATAAGGCATGCTGGAGGGATGATTGACAGATGGAGCAAATCTCTATAACTAGATCCCGAAAGTGAAGTGTGGTCATGCCAGGCTCACCGTGCTGCAGCAGGAAAGAAAGAAGCAGCAGTGTGGCCGAAGGCGAGTCGCTTCTAGACCTTGTCCTGGCAGTTGAACAAGATCCCAGTGGAGTTCAGGCATGCTGGGGCTTGAGGAACGAGGATGTAGAACATTGTCTGCTACCAGTGAGAGAGCAGCACGGGGCAGCAAACGCTTTCCTGCTTCTCCGCTCTGAACTGGCTGTTTAGTCCTTTGCTTCTCATGTGGCTGACGCAATCATCACTCCGTTTCCCTCGGCAGTAGGTTCTGGCAGCTGCTGCTGCTGCTGCTGGCAGCATCTGTTCTCAAGTTTCCTGAATATCTCATCATGGCTTCGTACTCCCATGGACTCTGGAGCACGCGGGACTTTTTGCATTGTCTTCTGCCAGGTTCCTCATGGGGGCCATTGATAAAATAACAGTTTTAAAGTTGGTTTCTCATCTCGGTATGTCTCATCCTTTTTGGAGGGTGTTGATACCCATTCCTGGAAGTTTTCAAAAGTAACACTTTGTTATTCTAACTTAGAAATAGCTTGAACCCAGTACTGAAGTGTCTTTCCTCTGCCATTTAAATGCTGCTTACCAGGGCTGGAGTCCAGGTCCTGTGTGTGCCTGTGAACTCACTGCCATCTAGCCTAGTCTAATTACCTCCCATATACTTCACATCCTTAGTTTGTGGCCGTCTGCTCATGTTCTTGCTTCATATTCATAACTTAAATCTTTATTACTTTGACAATCCCTGCCAGGCAGTGGTAGTACAAGCCTTTAATCCTAGCACTTAGGAGGCAGAGGCAGGTGGATCTTAAAGCCTGGCCTACATAATGAGTTCTGGGACAGTCAGTGCTGCACAGAGAAACCCTGTATCGAAAAACAAAACACACGCACACACACACACACACACACACACACACACACACAATCCCACCCAATGAGTTTAAGGAAAAAGAAGGGCATGAGTTCCAGGTCACAGAGCTCCATGCCCAAAGAGCACTCAGATCATTTGCTTTGTAGGCACTCATTTGGAATAGAAAAGGGAGAAAGACTGAGAGAATATAGTCTCTCGAGGTTTTATCCCTGCACCCTGGGGATGTGGAGAGAGAGAATTTGGCTGACTTCTGATTCTAGGGCTTTGCATTGCCCTGATAATACTTTCTGCACATCAGTAAGATGTAACTTCCGCCCACTGACGGGGAAGCAGCAGTTCCTCCCACACCCAGGTCAAGAAGAGACTAGATTGTTGCACGAGTTCTAATAAGTCTTAATAATAAAAGCCTGGAGTCAGATATTGGGGGAAACGCTGAGAGATCAGAAAGACTAAGGAGCAAAACCACGGTCACCTTACCTACCAACTTACCAGTCAAAAGAGACTGAGTTCCCATCTCCTCCCACCTTATCACTTCCTCTCTTGGTCCAGGGATATCACTTTCCATCTGTCTGTACAGCCCTCCAGATCCCTGTGGCTAGCTAGTAGCTAGCTCTGCCCTCTAATCTTCAGACAGCTTTATTTGTTTTTATTTTATTATTTTAATTCATTTTATATTCGAAACAATCTTCTCTGTGCTACTCCTCCTGCCCCCTCGCCTCACCCCTAGCCCGCCCCTATCCACTCCTCCCAACAAGTAAAGCCTCCCATGGGGAGTAAACACAGCTTGGCACATTAATTTGGGGCAGGAACAAGACCCTTGTCTCTGCATTAAGTCTGAGTATGGCATCCCCACATAGGGAATGAGCTCTAACAAGCTAGCTCCTGCACCAGGGATAGATCCAAGTTCTACTGCCAGAGGTCCCTCAGATATCCCAACCTTCACAACTGACTCCTGCATGTAGCTGACCTAGTTCAGACCCATGGAAGCTTCACAGCTTTCCACCCAGAGTTAATAAGTTTCCATGAGCTTGGTTCATCTGTCTCTGTAGATTTCTCTTTCATGATCTTGATCTCACTTGTTCAAGAAATGGACACCAAAACGCCAAATAATTCAGTTAAAAATGGGGTGGAGAACTAAACAGAATTCTTAGCAGAAGAAATTCAAATGGCCAAAAGACATTTAAGGAATTGCTCAACATCTTTAATCATGAGGGACTTGCAAATCAAAATGACTCTGAGGAACCATCTTATTATACCCATTGGAATGGCTAAGATCAAAAATACTGAGGACAGCTTATGTTGTAGAGAATGTAGAGTAAGGGGAACACTCATTCACTGATGATGAGACTGAGATCTTGTACAGCCATTCTGGAAATCAGCATTGCAGTTTCTCAAAAATTGGGACTTAATCTACCACAACTAGTGATATCACTCTTGGGTATATGCCCAATAGTGATATCATATGCCCAAAGAATACTCAATTATGCCTCAAGAACACTTTCTCAACAATATTCATAGCAGCATTGTTCATAATAACAAGAACCTGAAAACAATCTAGATGTCCCTCAACTGAAGAATGGATAAAGAAGATGTGGTACAATTGTGCAATGAAGTATTACTCAACTGTGATAAACAATGACATCATGAAATTTTCAGGCAAATGGATGGAACTAGGAAAAAACATCATGAGTGTGATAACCCAGGTTCAGAAAGACAAATATGTTATGTACTCACCCAAAAGTGGATAGAAGATATAAAACAAAGCAAAGGATAATCAGACTACAATCCACAGCTTCAGAGAAGCTAGGGACTTCTTCTAGTAATTGATAGAACTAGATGAAAAAACATACAAGCAAGCACCAGGCCAAATTCCGGGAATCCAGTCCAAGAGAGGGAAGAGGGAATATAAGCTTTATTTGTACACACAAGATACCAAAACATTTTTCCTTTTTTTTTGTCTAAAAAAGTAAAAATAAAGGTGATTGTTGGCATACAAAAGAGTTCCAAAATAGCCCAGAATGGAGTATAACAAATGTTTATTTATTAAGGGATAAACTCACAAAAATAGTAGTGATCTGCAGTCTTCTGCATGCACTGGGAACTGAAAATGAATCCAGCAGCCAAGAGGCCCATGCAAGCTTTTCATCTGCATTTATAGTACATGAAACTATGCCCTAAGTGGGCCGGTATCATAAAGGATTTTGGCTGAAGGCATTCCCACAGTACTTATCCCTTTTGTCTAAATAAAAGAGTACTAAGTCTAACATAAAACTAGACAATAAAAACAAACATTAAATATTGTTTAGGGAAAAGAAGAGGCAAAAACACACATACAAATTAGAATTACAACCAGCATGAACAACCTCAAACAAGAAACATATGCTAAATGTTTCAATAGTTATCCTATCCTATCCTATCCTATCCTAAGGAATCTAAGTCTAAAATTAAAAATGGCTTGGCTAAGTCATGAGAACAAAGTAACTGTGGCTATCTAGTCTTCAATCCCATCAAAGGCCTGACAAGGGAAAAATATTACTTGAGTAAACAGAAAGTGCAATCAAGTAACTTCTAAAAGGTGCAAGAAATGACAAAGACAACTGGCTATCTGAGCAATCACCTAGAGTCTCATTTGCAATGTTGGGACAACCAACTTTGGCTAAGGCCTAGAGTAACTGACAGGCCATTTTCAGAGGCAGCAAAATTTGAAAAACTGTCTTACCCTGTCTTGGCAAGGTTTGGCAGCCTTTTTTCTTGTATCCCAGTCTAGGCACCATGCATTTTGTCAGTGACTGAATCAGGGCAGTTCTTTGTCCAAGGGCCGGTTTTGCCAAGAAAACAAGATCCAGTGGAGTAGTCAACATTCTCTCAGGAATAGATCAGATCTGCCAAGGAGCAATCGTGTCTCACATCAAAAGAATCCTAAGTTATTTAAAGGCCATATTCTACAGTTCTTTGAAGTTTTTGAAGATTACTTATCTATGTAGAATACAATCTCTATGCATCTAAGGAACCTGATTAGTCTAACTACAAGTATGATAAACATGGAATACTAATAGAGCTTAAAGAATAAGGCTTCATATTAAAATATTAAACAATTTTTAAACAAATATTCAGCAAATGAGAACAATGACCTCAAAATGTAAATAATATATAAGTATCTTGATTATGAGTAGAAATGTATGGTGTAATATGATAAATATATCCTAAAATTGCATCAATATACAAAATATCTTTAACATAGGTAAAAACATTCATGCATACAATATGACAAAATAACTTTGCATAAGTATACATTTATTGTAAATAGAAATAGAAGAATATTCAATATAAAATATAATTTGAATTTGTTTCAATATACAAGAATCTATACCAATGTAAATTATCTATAAATAATAGCTCACAAGTAATAATCTAATCTACCTATTATCCCATCCTATCCAATCCTCTTTTTTTTTTCTTTATCAAAAGGGATCCCTGAGCTAACTTTATTTTCACTCACAACCTTAATCACTTATAACCATACCTAGTAGTTATAAGTAAACCTGAGGACAAACTTTGTTCAGAGAGGAAACTTTGTTTTCTAGAATTACTTCTAGATGTTATTTCTATAGGATCCTGTAAAATGATGGTTAATATTTGAAACTGAATAAATAATAAAGTCAATTCTGTATTATCTGGTATAGATTAAATGGTTTTAATATGCACTAGATCATTGCTTAAAGACTTTCTTTGAAGCCTTCCCCTAGTCTGCCCCCAGCAGCTCTCCACACAGAACAGCTTATCATGACCATGTTAGGTCCATGCCTCATTCTTCTTGGGTTTTTGTTTTTCTAATTCCTCAAATTCTTCTTTTTATTTCCATTATTTCTTTAGGTTTGAGTCTGAAAGAGAAAGCCAAAAGTCCGAGTTTCTTTTTCTTAGTAGAAACCAGTATCTAGCTTCTTCATTTCTGATACCTACTCTTAGCATTTTAGATATCAATCTGAAAAGTTTTCATGGTGCACTAACATAAACAGATTTATGGGTTGGCACAATCTTAGAACTTGCTGAAATGTAGTTCACTTCAGACTTTCAAAACTGTAGTACACATCTTTGTGCATCTGGATGGGCAACTCCCCATTCACTGGTTGCCAAGTATTCAATGAGTCAATTTTTAAAGTCGGCTGAATCTTGCTTGCATAATCTAATATACATTTTATGGTAAATATTGCGAAACTAAATAAACAGGAGTGCAGTGAAGAAAAAGTTAAGTTCCCTGTCTCAGCATGGCGAGGGAATAAAGATTTTCTTTGGAGGAAGTTAGATAATTGGGGTTGAGATCTCAGCTTTACAAGTGAAACTTAGTTGGATCAGATGCAGGCTCAGTTGGTTATTAACTACATACCCTAGAGGTTGGGTTTGTAATCTCTTCACGCTTTAGTGTGTGCGTCTGTGGCTAATAGCATTGCTCTGAGAATTAAGTTCTGTAACAGGCACTTGGCAAGGACTTAATTGTGCAGTAAGTGCCTAATTAAAAACTATCATTTTCATTATCCTTATTCTACTTTCTAAACTAGGACTGTTTAGAAAGATGAATCAAGATGGTAGGTAAGCCTTCCTTTTGAGGATGTCTATAAAACCTCACCTAGTCCCGTGAAGCTCATTTATATGTTTGAGATATTTTTGTGTATGAAAACTACAAAGCACCCAAGTTTTCATGCAAATTCTCCTTTTCCTCTTCAAATCTTATTACTCCTTCCCATTGTTTTCATTTTCTAAACTATTTGGTAATTTAAATGAAGCCCCAAAAAGCTTTATGGGCAATCAAATATAACACAGTTTTTGATCAGATGCTTGCAATTAAGATACTTATCTTCTAGGCCTACTGAGAACCAAGGCTTTGTTAGGGTTCCAGGAAGTGATGCACAGGAGAAGGCATTAAAACTATAAACATAAAAATATAAAATTGCTTAAATTATGCCTGCTTAATTTTGCTACTTAGTGGGTCACTAAACTTGTTAAGGACTTGAGACATATTTGCATATTATTGAATGGAGATGACTTTAAAAAACCCTTCTCTGATTTTCATTTACTTGAGACTTTATTTATTTCAAAATATGTTTTGCAGTTTAAATATAGTTGGCAGATCTTGAGTCTTCCCCCTAGTTTTTCAAGATAGAGTTCAGGGGATTTTTGCAGTCCAAAATGAAACAACAGGCACTGATAAACACTTCTGCCTTAAACAACAAAAGATTCCAGTAGAATATGCTTTTTTTGAAAAATGTACTTTCCAGATACTAAATAATAGAGAGCCTAGGA
This sequence comes from Alexandromys fortis, assembly GCF_014885135.2. Classification (NCBI taxonomy): domain Eukaryota; kingdom Metazoa; phylum Chordata; class Mammalia; order Rodentia; family Cricetidae; genus Alexandromys; species Alexandromys fortis. Next base: position 9,505,682 of record NW_026067897.1, read on the forward strand.
TGGCAATCAACACAAAAGCAGTAATCCAGATAAGACAACACTCACTAGGATATTCTGTGTTTTTGAGCCAGGATCCCTAAATCTAAGCTGGCCTGAACTCTTGATTCTCTGGGCTGCTCCGAACAATCAGGATTGCAGCTCTGCAGACCATACTCAGATCATAGCTTCTGAAGAACATGGTAAGAACACAGAGATCGTTCTGAGCTGTGAAGCATCCAGTACTAGAGAGAATTCAAATGCTTCTAAACCAACTGCCTTCCAGAACAAAGGCTAACTAACATTTTAAAAGGAAGTTAACAGAAGCAGACACAGAGTATACCTATGTGAATGATGGTAAACATCTACAGAAATTAGTAGACTCACAAAGAGGCAGGAAAGTGTAACATGTCAGGAGAAAAGCCAGGCCACGGAATAAGACGAGGAATGGTTTAAGTGAGGAATTAGCTCAGTGTTCTTGTAAAACTATATTCAAATGCTTAGAAGAAAACATTAATACAATGAAGAAAAACTGAAGTTCACTCAGGATTACAAATCTAAGAGAAAATTTTCTGATGACACCAGGTTCAGGTTAAGAACAAAGAAATAGCTATGGTATCCTAAACCCTAACCAATTTAAAACAAGTGCCTCTCAATAACACATGGTTCAAAACTAATTATAGGAGACAGTAGAAAATAGGTTAAATTGAAAACAAATATGGCTCAGGCCAGTAAAAGACACCCATGGAGTAGCTTGGGTCCTCATGGTTCAGCCTGCCTGAATCATCCACGTGCCCACCCAGCGCCTTGTGGCGTCAGGCCACAAGTCTATATAGTGGTAAAATGGGAGAGAAAGAGAGACAGAATGGTTTACGTGCTGTGAAGAGAGGAGTTCTGAAAAGGGAGGCTGTGAGGAAGGGGTTAATGTTAGCTACCCACTTGCCACCCGGGGGCAGGGTGATATCCTGGCCTGGGCTACTGCTTATGGCCATATTTGGGTCTGTGACAGCCGGGGTCTAAGTTGACATCAGTGACCCATGTTACCATCAAAGGTCACAGCGATGCTTGGGGTCTATAGCCATCGATAACCATTTTGGTGTCCAAGGTTCATGCTGCTGCCATGGGGGCCATGGTGATCTGAATGGCCTGTGCTGCCACCAGGGAACATGATGACATCCGGGTCTAGGATACTGCTGCGGGGCCATGTCTGAGCCAACAGTCCTGCAGCAGTTGGGATCCGTGTTGATGTCCATAGCTTCAGTAACCACTGAAGGCTGTGTGGATAATCTGGGTCCGGTCAAAAACTAAGTCAATGTTGGTCTCTAAGAGCCACCCTCTGGCCAAGGCTATGCTAAGCTGGATGACCTAGACTGCCACCCAGGGCCATCTCGATATCTGAGCCTGGACTGTAGTGAGGGACCATGTCTGGGTCTGTGACCCCACTATAACCAGGCCCTGGGTTGATATCCATGATTCCTGATACCACAAAAGGCCATGCAAATACCCAGGATCTGGGCCATTACCTGAGGCCATTTGGGGATCTGAGGGTCGTGCTTCAAGGGGAGGTATACAGAGCTGAGAGGCTTGCACTACCACAGGTGCCATGGTGACATATGGGCTGGCCTGCAGCTGGGGGCCAAGTCTCAGTCCCTGGCCCTACTGTAGGGTCTGTGTTGATGCCTATGGCTCATAATACTATTGAAAACCATGACAATGCCAGAGGTCTGGGCCACCACATGGGGCCAAATTGGTGTCCGAGTATAACACTGCCACTGGAGCCTTACGAATCTGAATGGCCTTCACTGTCACCTGGCTCCAGGGTGACAACCAAGCCTGAGCCATGTTGTTATTGGGGGCCATGTCATCACCAGGGCCAAGCCCATTTGAGTGGCCTGTGCTGCCACCTAGAGCCATGATGTTGTCTGGGCCAGGGCTGCTGCTGAGAGCCACGTCCAACTCTTCCTGTGCCGCCCTGTCAAAAGCTGTGACACATAAGCAACCTGATGCACATCCCAGCATCCTCTCTCTTCTGTTCCATATGAGCAGCCACTCACCAGAGAATGGCCCTTCATTTGCAAAAGCCATATTTCATAATATATTTATATGCATATTATATACATCTGAGTATATTATGAATTTTTTCTATAATATGATTTCCATTGAATATATTTCAAACATTTAAGTTAATTATAATAAAATCAACTTAGACCTTTTAAAAGATGTCAGTAAGAACAAGATCCGATAAGTGGATTGTGACATCCTTCTCAGTGGTGTTTTCAGAAATTCTGAGCACCTTTGAAAGTTTCCTGGATGAGGGGAGGACCACATAAGCAAGAATTGGAGCTGTACTAAATTTTTTAAAAGCTCAATCTCCCGTATAATAAAAAATAGGTTTTTTTCCTCATAAAAGGTCCAATAATGACCATTTTTATTTCCTCAGTCACTGCAACAGCTATATTTTATTTCATTAAAATCATTTACTCTATTAAACAATGACTTGTGGGACTGGAAAAGTGCTCAGTAGCACTGGGAAATCATTTCTCTTTCAGGTTCTTATTCTCATTAATAGAGAAATTAAAAATGGATTCCTAAAAAACAACCTCAAGGACTATTTTATTAGCACTTGAGCGAAAACAACATGGCGGACAAGCTGAAAATCTCGGCAACTGCTATAAGGAGGGAGATATGGACAAAGAAGAGAAAACTATGCCTTTTGAGCTAGGACCTGAGCAAGCTGGCATTTTCAACAATGGAAGTCAGTAAGCTCCTACAGGATAGAGGAGGAGGGAGACTTTCAAGAAAAGTTGAGAAAGCACAGATTGTCAGGGAAAGCAGGTATGGCCAGTGTCCCAAAGAAACTGGGTTTTAAAAGAGGTACAGTTAAGCCTTCCTGAGTTGTAACTCAGAAAATCAGCCAGGCTTAGCAGTACTGACAAGAAGGAAGTTTTTCAAGGGGCTTCTCCAATGACAGTTGTGTGTGTGCTTGCGCAGTGGGAGAGGAGGCATATTATCTCATTAAGGAGATAACTATATTCATTTGCTCTCCTCACTGTGTCCTCAGAAGAGTCAACCTTCCGGAGAACTGGTCACCTGGAGGTCTAGTGGATTAACTTCTAAGAAAGGAGGCTGCCGTATCTCCACCCACGGCTAGAGGTAGACTCCATTCTTTTGACCAGGAAGAAATAGCTTCCCCTTCAAGGAAACCGACAAAGCACTGAGTCCTCACCTTTTCCTGTGGTATTTTAAATTGTACAGAGTGGCAAATCTGATGTTTACCTTTCTAGTATTACCAGAAAACAGGAGCTGGGTTCAAAGTCAACCACAAAGGAGATCCATCTTTCGTCACCTCCAAGGATATTAATTCTTGTAACAAGAGCACTGCTCTACAAACATGAGGACCTGACTTTGAATTCTTAGTGGTCACATAAAAGCCATCCTAGCACCTGGACACAGAGAAGGGTGGATCCTGAGAACTTGCTGTTCAACCATCTTAGCCAAAATGGCAAGCTTCCAGTCCAGTTGAGAGACTTTTTCTCAAGGAAATAAAGTAGAAAGCAATAGAGGAAGATAATGGATACCCTGATTTGACCTCCGTGTACACACACTAGTGCATTCACATGCATTTAGCACATATGTGCACGCGATGACTCCTATGAATTGTACTCATGCAATAAAATAAAGCTTAATAGCTAATTAATTGTCAACACACTCTAACATTTTAGACAGATTTGCAGAGTAGTACACAAGGATCATCATTTTATTGTTTGATAACAAGGACACCAATCCCAACATCCGTTCTATCCTGTCCTGGAGCCATATTTTCACACTGCCATCACTGCCTTGCTCATCATTAAATTTGGTGCCCCTGGGACAACATTCATATTATATAGAAATGGATATGTTTGTCCTGAAATTTTTAATTTTCAGCCAGAAAATTGATGGTGATATTAATTTTTGGTTGAATGCCTTATTATCCCTCCTATAAAAGCATTAGAAAACAGTAACATGGAAGTTTGAGCCATTTTCTCCAGGAAAGTTAGGAACCTGTTATTTTGAAATCATTTAATTGTCCAAGGGTTTAGAAAAGTATAAGAAGCTTTAGAACTAGGGATTATGATGGGTCAAGTCACAGGTAGTTTCCTAAGAGATCGTGGTGGGTCAAAGCATAGGTGGTTTCCCTGATAGGAAGGAAGGAAACAAATGACCAAAGCCAAAGAGTAGGATGCATCCTAGAATATTGAAGTTAAAAGTCATGTGGTAAAGGGTATATTACCTGATAGAGAAGGGATGGCATCTACCTGACCCCAAAGCGAGCACTAGGGGGAAAAGCCACAGACCTTTCAGAAGACCACAGATCTTAGATTGGAAACATTTTAAGAAGGGCTGGAGGGCTGGAGGCATCACCCAATTATTGCTGACTACCACAGAGGTCGCAGCTGTTGAAGAACCTTCAGTGATGCTGATGATAGCACTCTCGTTCAAGTCAAACTTCCGCCATTTTTAAGAGTTTAGCTGTACCTGTTCGCAGAAGATCAACACAGAATGTTGGCATTCCCTTATAGAAGGAAGGGTGGGAAATGAAACTCTCACTGTGGACCCAGCCATCCCTAGAAGACCTAAACTTATGGATTTCTCTGTGTCCTGCTGCCATCTGCTTGGCTGAGCTTCCGAGTGTGAGCGGAGCCATCTGTCTGTGCATGATATTTAGAATTCTTTTCTCCCCCTGCAAAAGGCGTCACAGGAAAGCAATTCTTTTCTTTGAAGTGCGATTGCACCCTTATCAATCTCAAAAAGGCATTGCTCGCAGACACAGAGAAGAGAACATTCCCCTTAATCATGGTCTGCTTTTTTGGAGTTACAAAGATTGAACGATTCAGCACTTTACAATAGCTTTATTTGTAGGAAGCAGGATGGAGGTAACTTGTGTAAGTTCTATTTAAGCCAATTTCTGTTTCTATTGCAGCCAGTGCTTTGCAGATATTGTGTTCACTTGGTTCTTAATGAATGTTTTATTAATGCCAAAAAGCGTTAAAAAAATACTGGTGGAATGGGAAGAAAATCCCATCAGAGTTTTTATTACAAAAATATTTAGTACAGAAACACCTGTCCAGAACAATAACAAGCTCAGGATCCTCATTGCTGTTAACATCTAAGTCAGCTCAGCCTCCTCTGGATCTGCATTTGTGATCCCCCCAAGGCAGAGTGGGGAACAGGGACAGTTGAAGCAACTGAAGAATTCATATCCGGTACTATTCTCTAGGGCATGCCTTCCTTTACTTGAGATAGTTGGTGGAATTGTAGAAATATTAAAGGGTAAACTATGAAAATATAAAACTAGAACATCCTGCAACGCTGCTTTCTTCTTCCAAGTATGAACCTTGTATAGGGATAAAGCTTGAGGTTGGAGGGCACAGGCTGATCAAGATAATTTATCTTTCCTTCAGCACCTCTGCACCAAGAGCAGAGAGTGCATTGCGTGCACAGACATATCAATCCATGTCAGATTAGATATTTTCAACTAATTTTATTGTTTAGAATATGCATTCCTCACGAAGTATGCAAGGAAAGTACAATAGTAATTTTGTTATTAGGTCATTATCAATAATAGCAAAATCAGGAAGAAAAGGAGAATTATGTAATCAGTCAACTAGAAAAGAATGACTTAAAAAGAAAGCAGTAGAACCATGCCGTGGGATACTAGCAAACAAAATATAAATGACATAAGATACATTTGCTATGAGGTCTTAGTAGAGAAGCTGGTTATAAAATGCTGCAAATGGGCTAGAGAAATGGCTCAGAAATTCGGAGCAATTTCTGTTCCTCTTGCAGAGGACCTGAGTTTAGTTCCCAGCACCAAATGGCTGCACAGCCACCCCAAATTCCAGTTACAGGGGAATCCTACCCCTCTTCTGACCTCCACAGGCACCATGCGTGCACATAGTGTACATATATCCACTCATATACATAAAATTATACAAATAAAGATTATTTTTTAAAACTCTAACACTCTGTAAGCATGTTGCACCCCTCTGGAGACTTGTGCTCTCACCTGGAAAAAGACGTGTTTTCACTATCATGCAGATCGTAACATTTTTACCTTTCTTTTCATTTATCTTCCGAGCCCTGAGTTACTGAGAACATTGTAGAATTCCCAAGTACACTGAGATTATTCGGTATAAAGATTTGGCTTTGCACTGTTTCGATCTAGCATATGTTTGGCACTTCTACCTTTAGAACTCTGTTGACTTTTTTGGTTTCTTTTATGGTTCCGCACATAGTATTGGTCAATGATTCAAGTATACTGATGAATAGCGTTGTTTGCCATGTTGGGTGGAGTCCTCTGTAAATGTCACCCAGGTCCAATTGCTCAACACTGTGGGTGCTGCTCAGATTTTCCGTGTGCTTCCTGCTTTTCTCTTTTATGCACATATTATAACAGTAGAGAGCCAAGGTAAACATTTCTCTACTCCTGTGGCTCCACCCCGCTCCTCCATTCTCCAGACTTTATTCTGCCTATGGTCACGGTCTTAATTGAGGCGCACACATTATGTCAATAGTATCTGACCCTCACCGCATTAGGAAATTTCTTAATTCTGGGTACTATTTATTTGCCCAACTTCTATTTGCTCTAATATTACTATAGTTTCTCCATATTTCTCTCTCTTTCCACTCTGATAAATCTCACAGTTCTCCTGCCTCAGCCTTCTGAGGGATTACAGACATATACTTAGCAATGCTTACATTTGAATAAACTGCTTATTCAGAGTGCTTATACAGTGCTTATGTATGTATATAACAATTTTTCTGTTTTATTCGGTCTATAAATCCCTGTCTGCTGAGTACTGTGTTTAAATGACATTCATTCAATCCTATTATAAATGTGACTTATTCCAAGACTTTATCTTTCTAGTGTCTAGTTCATTTTTACCCCTATTCCTGTTATTTTGAAATGAATGCAGTTTTTATTGTTGTTTTGATTTTTTAAGACAGGGTTTCTCTGTGTCAAAGCTCTGGCTGTCATGGAACTCGCTTCGTAGACAGGGCTGGCCATGAAATCAGAGAGATCTTCTAGCCTCAGCTTCTTGGGTGATGGTGTTAAAGATGAGAGCCACCACACCAGGAAAATGTAGTACTTTTTAAGATGTTTCAGATTAAGATCTCTTGGGCTGACATTATGATTATATTTTAAGTGTGTCCCTACCCCCCACTCACCACCACCAAAGGCTCTTGTATTGAAGACTTTGTTCTCAGTGCAGTGTTCAGAGGGTAGACTTTGTAACCCATGATAAAATCGTGAGCCACTGACCTAGTAAATGAGGTGATCCATCAATGAAGTCAGAATCTGACGTGTCCCTTACTGGAAAGTGGTGTAAACAAGGAGCTGAACTTCCTTGGGAGAAGCATATCCTCTAGGAGGGAGCCAGGAGAAGTACTTCTCTGTTTGAATTATATTCTTTAATCTTCTCAGGCATTTGTCAGGCTGTCTGAATTCACGCAGCTGATTGGCTATGCCCTGTGCTGTCTTCCTTTGTTGCTCTTCTTTGGTTTATCAGCATGTTCACTCAAATGGAATAGGGGAATAGCGCAGCCCTTTACTAAGAAGAGCAAATTCCACCAGCAGGCTTTATGCTCCCTGTTCCAGCACTCTACCATCGGGATGCATTGTGCACAACGGCACAGGCACGGCCATATGTTGTGGATTTTCCTAAAATACTTTGAAGAGTTTACATAAAATTGTTGTTTTAATCTTACCAATCTGTTGACTGCTTCTGACACTCCAGCTATTCCTTTGTGTGGATTCAGATTTCCACAATGTTACAGCATTCTCAAACTTCAAATAACAGTTGTTAGGTTATCCAGGAAGCAAATAATTCTCAACTTTTGTCTGTCAGAAATGGTCTTTACTTCGAAAGCTATTCTCACTCACTATGAAATTATATTCTAGCAACATTTTACATTCAGCTTTTGAAAAGTCACTCCATAGTTTTGTGGCAACAATATTTCTGATGTTAAGTTCAAGCTTGTCTTCCACCTTTGTGTATAATATATCTATTTCCTTCCTTCCCTCCCTCCCTTCCTTTCTCCCCCCACCTCCCTCTCTCTTGCTTCTCTCCCCTCCCATCCCCAAGGTCTCACTAAGAGCCCTGGCAGTCCTGGAACTTGCTATGCTGACCAGACTGCCTTCCAACTCATAGAGATCTGCCTACATGCTGTTATTAAAGGTGTGTAAGACCACGCCTGCCTCTGTCTAAAATTTTAAGTTTTATTCTCCATTGCTGTTTCAGCACCGATTATGATGCACCAGAGACATTTTCTGCACTTTTCACACACTCGAGCTTCTGGATCTGTGGGCTCGTGGTTTAAATCAAAATTGACAAGGTTCAAACATTTTAACCCATTTCTGTCACTGCATCTTCCTAGTTCTAAAGGCATGTGTGTGAGAGCACCTGCTAATGGTATAGAGGCGAATGACATCCCTTTTGTTTCCGTGTCCGGTAGGCTGAGAAGGGTCTCTGAACTATGGTTAGATCCACAGCTTTTCTTCTGCAGTGCAGCTCCTGCAGGGGAGCTTCATGTAAGCCTCCCCTCGTTCATATCGGTCCCACTCGGTTCTTTTCTGCATTTTCTTCATGTTGTTGCTACTCTAAATTCTGAGCTTATTAACAACTGCCTAGACCCTTTTCTGGACATTCCATTATTTCTATATTTCTACTGACTTGGTTTTCTACTGGTTATAAGCTGCTTTTTCACCACCTAGTCCTCTTTATTGTGTTCTGGGTGTTCCTAGGATTACATGCCTGAGTGTTTGAGTTTCTGTGTTTATTTTTACAAATAGTGTTTCTGTTCAGAGTACCAGGTTACTTAGCAGTTTTATCTTCAGAAGTTTGTATTTTTTTTCAACGCTTTTTGAGGATGATCTGCCAGATTATAGCAAGAGCTCTTCAGCATTAGCTTTGATCAATTCAAGGTCCGATCCTTTTGTAACTCTGCAGAAGGCCATGTCTAAATTCTAAGCAGCATAGCGAGGGGGCCTGGCATTTCTCCCTGAACTCCATTCTCTTCCTAACCTTGTGGAGTTTGTCTGCATATGCACATTTTAACACTCAACAGAAGAATCAGATACACATACAGACTTCATACTTTCTGTGACCTCTGTGTGTGTGTGTGTGTGAATTACAAGCCCCTTAGCATCATGAAGTGTGAATCACTGTTTCCTCAATACAGAGAGATCTATCTCCAGGTAGTATTGGAAATTTTTCTTCTTGAACTGCTCCCAGAAAAAAAAAACAAACATAAAAGCAAGTATCTTAGCTTTCTGGTAGTATTACAAAATGCCTGAAACTGGGTGCAATGATTTGAAAGAAAATAGTCCCCATAAAGAATGGCACTAGTAGGAGGTATGGCTTTGTTAGAGTAGATGTGGCCTTGTTAGAAGAAGTGAGTCAATGTGGAGGAAGTCTTTGAGGTCTCCTATGCTCAAGCAATGCCTGGTGGCACAGTTGCTTCTGCTGCCTGTGGACCAAGATGTAGGACTCTGAGCTACTTCTCCAGCATCAAGTCTGCTGCATGCCGCTACATCCTACCATGATGATAATGAACTAAACTTCTGAAACCATAAGCTAGCCCTAATCAAATGTTTTCCTTTATAAGAGTTGCCATGGACATGATCTGTCTTTGCAGTAATAGAAACCCTAACTGAGACACTGGGCAGCTTTATATACAAAGTTAGTCACTTAAACAAAGGTCCAAGGACATGGTGCGGTACCACCAATTTGGCTCTGGTCAGGGTACCATGGCATCATAATGGTGACAGAGAATGTGTGGTAAGGATCACATAGCAGGATAAGAAGCCAAGGCACAGGAAAAGGCTAGTCTTATAACCTTCATTGAGCCTACTGCTTAAGGGTTCCACGTCTTCAGGTAGCCACACTGGCTTCCAAGCCTTCAATACACTAACCCCTGGGGGACATGTTCAAGCTGTATCTGAATAGGAATATAAAAATAACCTACAATTTACTTCCTTCAGTTTCCCCCAGAGATCATAATCATACAATGCCTGCACTCAGTATCCAAAATACACTCTTTCGTGTAGTTTATCAAGCTGTTTGTAGAGGGAGGGCAAACCCAGTCTCAGACATTATGGCAAGGGGATGGAGAAGTTCAATCTCTGCTCTGCCGTGTTTTCCCAAGGGAGTCCTTCCAGGTGGCAATGAGAGCAACATTTTTCCCATGAAAACTGATTTGCTTTGCTAAGGAACGATAAAGAAAGCAGATGTGGCCTGGGGACGCCAAGGAAACAACATGACACACTGTGTGATAAAATTCCCCAAGTCAGTATCAGAAAGGAATGGAGAGGCCATGTGGTCCAAATTTATCGCTTTATCAAAGAGAAACTCCAGTAAAGAGGAGGCATGTGGTTTTCACAGAAAGAATTTATACCAGAGGGGTATTTTATATCTCACTCCAGACCTCCATTGCCAAGATCTTCAGCAGCCCGTAATCCTTAGCAAATACACTAATTCCATTCAACAAAATGTCTAGAGAACGTTTTGTCTACAAACATACCTGCTGCAGGTCTAGGTTTGCCTATGCAGGTCTACCCAACTCCTACTTTCATGAACAACTTGGTAGCTCCTTTGAAATCCTGGTTGGGACTTTTTCTTTCTGTAGAGGGGTCTCTGGTTAGTCACAGATAACTCACAAATAACAGGAAAAAAATGTTCTATTTTGGTCACCCTTACTGAGACACAATCCATCAGAAGTACCTGTGGTTAACACATTGTCTTAATGACAATTGAGAGTCATTCAAAACTAGGGCTGGGCTTGCTGTTCAGTGTCTCAACCCCAAAGCCCTGACTTGGTTAAAAAAAAATAGATGTTATAGACTAAATCCTGTGCAGGGGGCTAGGTGGGGTATATTTCAAAATGATGATAGACCCACTATGATTTTTTTCTCAATTTCTTAGTAAAGCTTTTGATTTATTTATTAGCTAAGCAGAGAAATCTCAGCTGTAAGTTAGATTCTAGCTGACACCGTGCTTTTTAGACTGATGGAAGCCAGTGCTCTGGTAAGACATCCCAAAAGGTTCTATGTGATAGCCATAAGGCTGTTGGGTCAGATGCAAAGGCAGAAAGTGGATGGCTATTAAAGGGGTAAAGATAGGCTAACACAATTTGGCTCTGGACCTGCAATAATCTAACTCTCCACACCGGTGTAGGTTCTAATCAGCCAACTCTAGAATCCTGAACACAGGTTATTTTTAGCCCTGGAAAAGTCGGTTCACACAACTAATGTTTAGCATATATAGATAAATCTTGGAAAAGAGAGAGGGAGGGAAGTACGAGTGTGAAAGTCTTATAACCACCAGCCAGTGATGACTGCTCCACAGTTTTTATATGGCCCCAGTCACCCTCCTGGGTGACAAATTCCACAGAGGCAAAGGAACCACCTTCAAATGTGATGTCCGCCATCCTTCCTTGCAGGGACTCTTTAGCCTCCTTTCATCTGTTTCTACCTAAGGTCACTGCATCTCCTCTGATCCTCTTTCTTCCCCTCTGGTTGCTTCCTTATATCCCACTCTTAAGAGTCTCTTGTTTCCATCCTTCCCTGACAGGTAATTAAGTTTTCTCTCAGTTTTCATAATTCTAATAAATACCCAATGCAAATCTAATTAAAAATGAAAAGGCTGGGCCAGTATGATGGCTCAGCAGCTAAATGCCCGCAAGCCTGACAGCCTAGGTACCCGAGTTCTATGTGGTTGGAGGAGAGAACCAATGCCAAGTTTGTCCTCTCTTCTCGTGCATTCAGGACATGAGTGCCACACTCGCATAAGAAAGTAAAATCTAAACACAAATAGACTGTTTTGGAGTTATCAATTCAAGCCAGGGTGGGGTGGCTGCACTGGAGACATGGGAACACACTGTCATTGTGGGGGCACGCATCTGCATCATGACCGGGCCTGAAAGAGAGAAGGGAGGAAAGGTCCTAAGCTTACAGTTTCCTTAAAAGACACAAGCCCAGTGACCTCAGACTGCCCTTGGCCCTAGGTTATAGACTGTCTCATAGCGCTGGGCTGCAGAACAAGCCTATACCAACACTGGCTTCAAGAAACATTCCAGGTGCTGGAGTACAGAAAAATAAAAAATCTTCTTTTTCCATTTTGTGGAGTCATTCAGCACTTTCCAAACCTTACTTGTAAATGGAGGACTAGGCCAGTCTCATGAAGCTTAGCAGGCCAAGGCAGCCAGAACCAAAAGCAGGCAAAACCTGCTTGTGAGAACTGAGTCACACTTCTGAGGCCTTGGGGCTCTCCATGCGTTTTCCCCGCTGTTACTCCTTAAATCCTCCACGGCACCTGACATTGGCGCTATCCTCTCCTTTCTTGGGTCCTCCTGATTTTTCTACTTTGAAGGTTTACACTACTCTGAATTTCCTTTACAAGTTTATTCTCACCTGTCCTATGAGTTTTGCTCCAGAGCCTTTCTGGTCAAAAGGAACACAGTGCTGATAACACCTGTAACTTTAAATCATCTGCTAGCCTCATTGTGAAAAATAGAAGAGCAAAACTTGATTTAATTTAATGTTTTCAACTGAAAATAACCAGTCACTCATTATGTTTCAATTTTTTTCTTTTTCCTTTTTTTCTTTTCTTCTTTCTCTTTTGTTGTTTTTGGTTTTGCTTTTTGAAACAGAGTTTCTCTGTGTAACCCTAGCTGTTCTGGAACTTTCTCTGCAGACCAGGCTGGCCTTGAACTAAGATTTGCCTGCTTCTGCCTCTCAAGTACTGTGATTAAAAGGCTACATCCACCATGGCTCAGTTATCTTTAAATTTTTAATTTATTCTTCTAATGTATCTCCATTTAGACACAAAAATATTCATTGGACTATTTATTTGCTCTTGGACTGTGTAAACGTTGTAATTGGCAGCTAGATTTACATGCTGGAAATATTCAGACCACTAGTATTCCAAAGGCTGCATGAGAAAAGGAAGTCATTACCCATTCATAATGACCCTTGCAATAGCAAGACTGCTCCATCAGCTTTGCAGGAGAGAAATGACATTGAAGCATCCGAGTTTAGCAAGTTGGCCAACTCTTACCAACTCATCATTAAAACCATGGCCGACTTTTTACCAACAAATTATTACAATCATGCCCAAAGAGATAATTCACAACTGAAAGACAACCCTTCCTCTGCTGGCATCAAACCAGCATCTTTCAGGTCTTCCTACTGCTCCTCATAATCCCCCCCCCCCCCGCAAGTCCCCCCCCCCCCCCCCCCCCCCCCCCCCCCCGCAAGTACAGTGAGAACCTCTGCGTATTGACTCATGGTGAACATTGCTGTGTTTGGTTTGTGTTACAGAACGTGTCAGCTTTGAGGTAAATCTGCAAGCCTGTCTTAGCTATCTATAAATAGGTTTTCTACCTTGGCACTTCAAATTTAACTCATTAGTATACAGTATAAAGTCAGTGAGGAAACACGAGTCACACGATATGGAGCCTGATCACACGGCAAGCAGGCACTGTGTGAGACTGAGGACTCGGAATGTCATTTGTGCAACTGAAGCTGGGGGAAATGATTTTCTGGTAATGGTATTATTCTTTGGGTAAAATTATATTTTTTTAACCATCTCAACATGCAAAATGCCTTTTACTGCCGAGTACACACTGGTGGGCATATGCATTACTTGCCACAAGAGTCTGTTTCTCTGGGACTTGTTGCCATCTACGGCTTCTTTAACAAGTATCTGGGTATCATTTTTCTCTGAAAGGCTTTATGTGTGCTGTATGCATCTCCATTGCATTACTAAGGCCTAGGGACAGCACCCATCACAGAATAGATTGTCCACAGTGCTTAGTGACTGAACAGCCGGGGCCTGCCAGGCATCTTCACCTCTCCTTGACTCTCTAGATACATTCCAGTACCCCACCATTCTGATAGGTGCCTTATATGGCATATGCAGGGGACGAGAGACTTTTTAATAAGATAGTAAAAACCCTTCTGCAAGCTTTAGTTGTTCATGGTGTGGTTCCAAACTCTGAGAGGTCAAGAAATTAGAATGGTATTTATCTACAGAAACATCAGAAGAAGCCATTTTTAATTGCAACTTTAATGTGTAGTTTGAGAACAACTCCACAGAATCCAAACAACACACTGATTTTCTGATCATGATTAGAAACATCTCAAAAGGTCAAGATCTGCCTTTATGCTTTGTAAGTTCAAGTAAACCGCTTAATCTCTATTAGTTTATATCTGAGCAAAGGTCAATTATCAGACAAACTGCTGATCATCTCCTGAGCTCATTGTGGACATCAAGAATTATGAGGAAAGCTTAAGACATGCTGCAAGGTAAGCTCTGAATTTATTTTAACAACTTTTATTACAATAATGAAAAAAACAAGAAGATTGCATCACCTAGTATATTTAAGGTATTTAAGCATTAGAAATAGATGCGTATTAATGTGAACAAAAACTGGGAGGCTATAGGATGGAGAAATGGTTCAGGTGGTAAAAGTACTTACTAAACAAGAATGAGGACCTGAGATCTGATCTCCATAACCCATATAAAAGGTGGTTTTCAGGACTGTTTGAGCGAATCTATATCTCTAAAGCTTGTTTGCCAACCAGCTGAGCCAAATCAATGAGCCTACATATTCAACTAGCCACCCAGTGCTTGGCCCCTAACTAGAGAAACTGATTTGGGAACTGGGCATGTGTCACTGCTGGTGTGTTTCCAGCTCTCAAAAGCCCATGCTAAGCCCAGTCTCTCTTCTTCCCACTTGCCGATGAGGGTGTAAAAGCTCCCTGCTAGTGTTCCAGTGCATTCAGGCCCGCTGCCATGTTCCCCAACACACTCTGAAACCATAAACAAGGCCCCCAAATCAAATACTTTCTTTTATAAGCTGTGTTGGTCGTGAACTCTTCCCAGCAATAGAAAATTAGCTAAGACAGTGATTAGGAAAGATACCCAATGTCCATCCCTAGCTTTCAAGCATGGACACAGCCTCACACACGTATGTACACATCAAGACATGCATTCGACACACAGAAACACACATGCACAATGGCCACATTTTGGAGGGAGTAAAGCAGAAAAGTAACAGAAAGACTCAATTAAACTAACAAAACAAAACAGCAGGATGCGAGGCAGCTCTGAGAACCTTCTTGTGAATTAAGCAATCAGTCCTTCAAGTTGCCCTAGCTGGGTGACTCAGCCGCAGGGACTTCTGTGCCTTGTGCTTTTCCGTAAATCTCTCAGCGTCACATGTTCTCACACTTCTGGAAAACTGCCTGATTCTCCTCACACAGATTTTTTTTTTTTTTTACCAGTCACTTGGTGTGGTAGGGTTGTGTGCAGATCTGACCCAACTTGACTGACAGGAAGAACATATTCTCCCTCAAGGGAGAACTGCAGTTCTGCTCTCCAAACAAGGATCTGGAAGAGTGCAGGTGGCAATGGCAGCTGTAGTCCACACATAACTTTATTATAAGCTGTAAATTTCATGGCACAGTACACAGATAAGTCTCCTATTTTCCAGTTCCTTCCTGTGAAGCAGGTGAAGGGAGGGACAGCTGCCTGCTGTGAACAGACCTGAGATAAAGGTTCCTTGTTTTGTTGAACTTACAAAGCTTAGAAGGTGTGCTCAACTCAATCAGCACCATTCAAGCCTGGGAAAAACTGCAGATCTGTATGGAAAGGGTTCCAGATACTCAGTCGGAAGACCAATGAGCAGAAATCAGAGACTGGGACAGAGATGAACTGGGTTTGAATGTTCGAGAATCCAATACAATATTAGAGCTTTGAGTGGGAACCGGGTGAGACGTTCCTTGTTCTGCCAGCTCCCGGGGTACTTCCAGGAGCCTAAAATGGGTGTGTCAAGGAATCATACAAAGAGGGTTTGCTGGATTACTGAGGTTCCAGGAGCAGAAAGAAACAGACATGAGGCTACCAAATTGCTTCTTCTGTGTTCTATCGGGAGATGGCTCCACAGTCCTGAGCTAGTGCTTCTCAAACTGTCTTCTCAGGCTAATGTTGACCTAAGACAACGCTGAAACTGCTTTGCTGCACAATTAAAAAGGAGAATTTTTGAGTGATATTTTCATAAAATCTTATTTAGTTATTCATTTAGTTGGTTAGTTTTTGCAGATGATTGAGCTTGATGTCTTCTGCATGTAAAGTATGTGTTCTAACACTTAGCTGTCCTTTTATAGCTTAAATATACTTTGTTTAAGGAATCTTATTCTAAAATTGAGTCCTTCTAATACATCTGGGTGTTAACGTATCTTTTTCATATGAAAATGACTAAAATAGCATTGTTTAAATTATCTTTACTTGCTACAGTGAATATTGGAAATTCTATGTAAGTTTTTTTTTTCCTTCTTAAAATAATGTTAGCCTAAAAAAAAGAAAACTATTGTTTTGGCATTCTTGAGCAAATGTGAAAGAAAAATGGCAAAGGACAGGCCTTTCATCATCTGGACCCAGTAGACAGTCACAGATGGCTTAGCTACAGGAATGTACACTGAGAGACTTTCTTGTGTGGCTTTCATTATTTGAACATCATAGAGTGCATTACACAAGCAAAGAATCCAAACACAATGTGAAGCAATGTGTTTTATATGACCACTGCCATATATGGTCAGTCTGTGACCAAATAGTCACTGTGTGAGACACACTATATAAGGCTGAATTTAAAAAAAAGTTTCCATAAGGCTTTTTCAAAAGACCCTTAGTTTAGTTATCCCTCCTGATAGTCTCTCCTTTTCTTTGCCCTCACATCCTGCACCCCCAATTTAACACTTCTTATCCCATTGTTCCCCTTTAGCCCTTTAGATTATTGTGCTCCATGTCCCATCACTTGAAGAACCTGATTCTTAAAAACACCTAACTGAATTTCTGACCGGCGTGTGTTTTCCAAGTGGAATATATACATCTAAAAATTCAAAGAGAACAGAGCTCGGGATTATGAGTATGAGACCAGCCTGAGCAACACAGTGAGACTTTGTCTTCAAAATAATAAGAATAATAAATAATGTCTAAATCTGAGCATATTTTGTAGCAAAGAAAAGCAGGAAGATGGGTTCATAAACTAGACAAAATAGACCAGGACTCTTAAATAAAAAAAATAAAAACATTTCTGAAATTAGAGTATTTGGTAGATTTAACAGGCAGTAAAAGAAAGGGAAATGTTGGAAAAGACTCTTGATTTCAGCAGCTGACCAACACTGGATAGACTGCTCACCTGTTTCTGCTTTCTCACCAGACTAACGCCACCATTCCATCGAGCACAGATTTCCATGCTCAGTCTTACAATAGCTTGTTGACATCCTTGCAAAATAGCTACACTGTGCAGATGATTGACGTGGGAATCACACACACAATTGGGCCCTTGGGAACCGGTCTGTTCAACTCTCTACAAACCCTACAGGGCATCTCAAATGGCCATTCCAGAGCCTGGTGATGGGTCCAGAGGAGACTCCAATTCCCCAATCCAAATATCCAGAAATGGCTCAGCCTGGACTATAGAGGATTTCTGACAGTTAGATGAAGGCCAGCATCCCTCAGGATCAATTGTGAAGCCAGTTCCCCTCCACCCAAAGGAGTCATTTTCCTTTTCATTAATGGAAGGAAAAAGTGACTATCTGTGGTGCCTAATAGTATACCAAGGTACACCCAGGCCTGCAGTTCCAGCCATATCCCAGGGACCTATCACACATTTGAAAGTCCAGTCTAGCATCCCAGTGCTTCTCATCATGTCCCCTGCCCTCCGGCTCGCAGGATTTCCTAACCACAGCTACCCATCTCCTTGTAACCCTGCTCTTTTATTATGCTTGTGCGCATGTGTGACCCCCTCCCTCTTTGTTCCACTCTTCCTGTGTTCTGCTCCTGTATCTCTCAGGCCCATGTTCAGTCCACTTATTTCTCTCTCTGCTCCGGACTCTTCCAAATGCCTCTGGCTGTTCTTTATCTCATAGCTACAATAAAACCTGACTCCCTTAACCAAACCATGGAGGGGTCAGGTGGTCATGTTGTCAGTTTATGCGCCCAGCGTGAAACCGCTGCTGTTAAGGGAAACACACAGTTGCAAGGCTGGATCCAGTCTGTGGCTCAGTGAGCAAGAGGGGAGCTTGCTTCCGGGGGGGGGGGTCGTCTCCGTCCACATGGCTCCTAGAACCTGTTGCCTACTCTCGAGTGTACCCTTCTAATAATAATTTGAAGGAGAAAAAGATCAATCTGTACTCTCATGATCTTTTTACTTAGATGTATTGAAATATTAACGTTCTTGTTTCATACTTTGAACATATTTTTTTGTCTTACTGGTCTTTTTCATGTATGTTTTGGTTTCCAACTTTGTGTTCTTATGATGTGTGTGGTTTTTGCGGTTTTTATTCTGTTTTCTGTTTGGTTAGTTGGGGGTCTTTCTGTAGGAGCTTAACTGTGTTCATTTTCTTTCTAAACAGAGAGGGAAAGGGGTGTGGAGTTGAGTGGGTGAGAGGGTGGGAAGGATGTTGAAGGAGTTGGAAGAAGGGAAACTGTGGTCAAAATAAACTGAATAATTCTATTCAATTAAAAATTTTAAAAAGCCAGTCACGGTGGAACATACTTGGAATACCAGAGCTATGGAGACAGAAGCCAGTGGATTCCTGGATTTGCTACAGAGTCAAGCTTAGTCTAATTAGTGAGTTCCAGAACGATGAAAGACCATGTTGAAAACTAAATAAAAAGCAAAAGTGAACAGTACCCCAGAAGTAACATTTGAGTTGTCCTCTAAGCTCCACATGCACACACACACATACACACACACACATGCACATACACAAGGACACACACACATGCACACACACACACACACATGCACATACACAAGGACACACACACATGCATACACACACAAAAGCACATACACAAGGACGCGCACACACACATGCACGCACACACATGCACACATGTGTGCTTCTGTGCACACACAATAGACAAAACAACACAAAAGGCATAGCTGGTTGGCAGGGAGAAATGGCCTCCAATTATGCTACGGGAGTTCTGTCTGGAAGTCTAGCCTATCGGGTCTTCATCCAAGTCATGCACCAAGGTTTCCTGTGCCTGTCAGCATGGCAATTACTACAGGGAGGCAGATCTACGGTGGCAGGAGCTGGGAGGAACCCCCAAACTTCCATCTCCACATCTGAAAGAGGTTGGAGTAGCAGAAACACATGCTGGCTTTGGGGGGAGGACAGGGCAGGTGTTGGCATTTCTGAGTTAGCCTGGTCAGTGCTGTGATTTGAGTGTCTTTGTCCATACTCAAATTCATGCTGAGGGCTGTTTCCTCTGTGTGGCTGTGTTGGGAGGTGAAACCTACTGGGAGGAATTTGAACCATAAGGGTGGAGGGCTCATGAATGCGTGCATGCCGTCTCCCTCAAGTGAGCTTCCTCTCATGGGACTGAACAGTAACCACAGTGGCTTCTTATAAAGATTCACTATCCTGTTTTGTTTCTTTGCACGGGCTGTTTGATATCTGCTTTCCCACAATGCATACAGCAGCACAAGGCCCCTACCAAAAGTAGAGCTGAAGCCACCGGCACCTTGCTCTTAGACTCCAGACCCCCACCCCCCAAAAATCTCCTTGCTTCGTAAACTGACCAGTTTCAACTATTGGGTATAGAAGAAAAAATGGTGTAGAGTAGCAGAAGCATCTAAAGTTAATAAATATAAGAAGCTCCTTGAAAAGTGGCAGGCTCCAGATGAGTGTTTAGACAAGCCTCGTGAGATGTCAGCTTTCCTAAGAACTGGAAGCCCTTTCAGCAAAGAGAAAACAAACGCTGGCAGACAAGCTCAGGCAATTTGTCCTTGAACATCGCCACGATGCTCTTCTGCCAATGTGGGCTGAAGAGCCCCGACTGAAGCCACAGAGAGCTACTAAAATAGGAAACGCCCTCAGAGTAGACGCTGGGCACAGAAAAAGGGCTTTGGAAGTCTGAAAAATATGATGCTATCATAGCAGAGTTTTCAGAAATACAGTTGAAAACCACAGAGAAACTCCAGGGCTCGAAGTGAGAAATGGCAAGGAACTCACAACGGCTTGTAATGTCAACTTCAGGGATTCTTACATTCTCTTCTGACCTCTGTGGGCACCCATGCAAGGCACACATACAATAAATAAATAATAAGCTCTGTCCCCAAAAGAATTTTTTTTGCATTTACAAAAATAAAAAACAAGAAATGTTACCCTACCCGTATGCCTGCCACCTAATCATGAACAATGTAAGCACAATTTTTGTGAACGGTTTTTCAGGATTGTTTTCCATGGACATCGTTTTAAAATTACCCTTGCATTTTATAGGTTACTATTGTGTGTGTGTGTGTTGTCATTTATAAGAATAGTTATATTTGCTCGTGTTTTTACAGACTTTTCCTAAGCTCCGGTCCCTAACAATACGTCCTGTCTCACTTTAACTCTCTGTCCAGCTCCCCTTTGTCATGTTCTTTGTCCTTATTGTTCAATGTTTTAGACCTCAAATGCTCAAAATCAACAAACAAGGACCTTGAATGTATTTTAAGCTTAGAAACTTAAGAATTAAGGTGATCCGTAACTACACGTTGTCATTGTCTTCTAGCTTTTTAGAGACAGTTTTTATTGTTTTTATTTATTTTATTGCTGTCATTAGTTTGACAGTTGATTATTTAGTTAAAATATAAATGCTTGGGAAGTATAGGTTGAAATAAAGAATTTAAAACGATCCCCCCGCATTTGTGGGTTTCATTATTTAAATACGAAGGCTGCGGTATGAGTTAAATTGGCTAGTCACAGATTAAATAGAAAGAACTAGAACCAATGAGATTTTCAAATGTGGAGAATCTGTGGTAGTTTGAATGAGAAGTGTCTCTCCTAGGCTCATGGATTTGAACACGTGGTTCTCAGGCAGGAGATCTGTCTTCTCATATATAGCAAGGGCTTTCTCTGAGTGACACCCCCCCCCCCAGGTGCATTTTCCATATACGTAACGTATCTCTCCCTGGCTTCGGTTTCCGTAAAGTCAGTTGAAAGCTTGAAGATGTAACTTGAGCAGGACGGAAGCTCCACAACTGCCTCCCCGGCCCAAGTCAGCCAGACTCTGCTCTAACATCTTCATGAAGTCGCTGAAATCCTTTAGCTTTGAATTGGCGCTGACAGTTTTTGTTCCACATAATAATTAAAAGGGGGTCTGGAAACAGGCAGAACTGACCACTGTGAGGCATATCAAGTTCAACTAGCAGATTCGCCACCAGCTCTTAGTAGGTGGAACTAGTTAAGGGAAGTTCCTCCTCCAAGTGGGTTCTCATGGCTCTCAGTTCGTACACACTGTCAGGTGATGCTCACCATCCTCAACACTGAAGAGAAAGACCATTTGCCTGGGATCACGTGCCAATTAATCAACAGCCACTTCACATAGTGTTGGAAAAGTCTGACAGCTTGTTACTATTTTTATAAAGGTTTTTAAAATACGTGGGCAAGAGAGGATGCTCCGTGATGGATTACTTGCTTAAGATACCATGAGTTCAATCCTTAGGACACCTTTCCCGCCTCCCGGATAATCCATAAGTATTTAAATGTTTCTATCAGCTCAAACTTTCTCTTATTATTCTATCATTATTTAATATTACTTATTACCACATACTGAAGTCTTTCTTACAGCAATGGTCTTTAAACTCTTTTTTATTTTTTTTGCTTTTTTTTTGTTTGTTTTGTTTTGTTTTGTTTTTTGAGACAGGGTTTCTCAGTGTAGCTTTAGAGCCTGTTTTGAAAGTAGTTCTTGTAGACTAGGCTGGCCTCAAACTGACAGAGAACCACCTACCTCTACCTCCCAAGTACTGGGATTAAAGGTGTGCACCACCACTGCCTGGCCTTAACCTCTTTCTCTAAGCCTTGGTCTTTTCTTCCTTGGGGAATAGATACCTTTCCTGTGGTAGAAATGTCCAAGTGCCTATTATTGTCTTCCCCAGTGACCCCACTGAGACCATGTACAGTGAATGCACCCCTAAATTCTTCCTAAAATCACCACAGAGCACTGTTCAATTTATTCTGATGTCACCAGACATCCCGCTTTTGAGCTTTCCCTGCAATTAGTTTTTTGTTTGTTTGTTTGTTTGATTGATTGATTGGTTGGTTGATGTCAACTTGAGGTAGCCTAGCCTACAGAGCTGAGCTCGGGCTTTATCTCTGTGCTAGGGTGGAAATCCACAGCTACTCTATGATCTCACTTTCAGGTCTGTTTTGAAAGCAGGAGGCTTGACTGTGATTTTACTCTCCACGGCATCATACAGTTATTTAGGCTCTCTGTCAGTGCTTGAGGGACTGTCCTTTTACTGAGTCTCCTGGGCAGTTAGTGTTAGATGCCCTTAATTTTCAGCTAGTTATCATCAAAGTGCCTGATCAGTGTAGAAACTTAAAAGTCAACAAATAACTGACAGCCATTAGTTTGGACACTTGTAGCTTTTATGGTGACTAATATTAAAAATCCACTTTATACCAATGCTTTTTAACTGAGGAGCAAAATGGGTTAGATTTTGATTTTTATATAAACATTACAACATTTAGGAGCTGTATTTTTTATTTATGCATTATTTTGTTTGTTTTTGAAGCCAAATCTTATATGTTAACCGGGGTTGACCTGAAGCTTTTATATATCCCAGGCTAGCCTCGAACTCACAACACTCCTTCTGCCTTGGCTTCCTGGGCGTTGGGTTTGCAACTGTGAACTACTCTGCCTGGCTATTTAGTGTAACATCAGATGCGCTTTTAAGAATGAATAGAAACTTTTGAATACTAAATACTAAAGTTGAGAATTTGCTATTATCAGTGATTGGTGATATTGCAGAAGGCAGTTATGTCTTTTAAATACATCTGCATTATACTATATTTGGTGAACTTCTATTGGCTCAGAATGATGCAATCGACATACTTTAAACCAAGTGGTCCCAGTCTAGTAATTCTTCCTGTTTAACCTCTGTACAGAGGGCTGTGCTAAAATCTCCTTGGAAAAGAGAGAATCCTTCAGTGTTCCCCCTAGTAAAACTTAGGATCACGTAGCTCGGATTCACAGCTTCTTAGAGGATCGCAAGTAGAAAAAGAATAATCTATACATCAACACATAACCATTTAGACCAGTTGGGAAACCTTCCCGATGCTGAAACCCTTTAATACAGTTTCTCCGTTGTGGTGACCCCCTCAAGAGTAAAATTATTTTTGTTGTTACTTTATAACTATTTTTCTACTGTTATGAATGGTAATGTAAATATCTGATGTGCAGCCACAGTGAAAGGGCCATGGCAACCCTAAGGGGTCTGTGACCCACAGGTTGAGAGCGTCTGCTTCAGCCATCTCAAGCCCAGCAAAAATGAAGAAGCAATTTTCCTCATTGTCCGCAATAAATTAAAAAAAAAAAAATGAAGAAGCAAATGACAATCCTCGGCGTCAGCCCCGCCCAGCTTGGTCCACTGTACACGTGCCTTGGGAGAGGCTCAGGTCGGTTCGTTCTAAAACGGTCGTGCTTTCAGTCCTCAGAGTGATGGGAAGCCATCGTCACCGCGGCTCTCTTTCAAGCAGTTGTAGATGCACAAGCTGGACTTAAAATGCCACGCGGCCTCGCTCGGGCCCCGCCCCCAAATATGGACCCGCCCCAGGGCGGGGTCTAGCTGACTATTCCCCGCCCTCTTTCCCCCACGTAACCCGGATATACATCCTTGCTCCCCTTTCACCTCGCGGCTGTTGGCCTACGCGGAAGGCCGAGTGGCCGGCTGCTGCTAGGCAGGGGCGGCGGGGCTCGGGGCTCGGGGCGGCTTTCCCCGGGCGGTGATGGCGCGCACGGGCGCCGGGAGACAGGGGCCGTTGTAGCGGACTGAGCGGCGGGCCGGAGGCGGCCCTAGCGCCCGGTCGCGCGCCATGGCCCCCATGGGCATCCGCTTGTCCCCGCTGGGGGTGGCCGTGTTCTTCCTGCTGGGGCTCGGGGTGCTCTACCACCTCTACTCTGGCTTCCTGGCCGGCCGCTTCAGCCTGTTCGGCCTGGGAGGCGAGCCGGCGGCGGGCGGGGCGGCCGAGTCGGCCGGCGGGGACGGGGGCGCGGTGGACCTGCGCGAGATGCTGGCCGTGGCGGTGCTGGCGGCCGAGCGCGGCGGCCAGGAGGTGAGGCGGGTCCGCGAGAGCAATGTCCTCCACGAGAAGTCCAAGGGGAAGACGCGCGAGGGCGCCGAGGACAAGATGACCAGCGGCGACGTGCTGTCCAACCGCAAGATGTTCTACCTGCTCAAGACGGCCTTCCCCAACGTGCAGGTGGGTGCTGGCCCCGGTGCCCTCGCTGATCGGGAGCGCCCCGGATCTGCAGCGGTGGGGGACTTGGAGAAACCGAGGAGGTAACGCGTGCAAGGTCACGCACCCTGGAGCTGGGCGAGCCTGGACTTTTCCCACTCAGGGTCACGCTCCTCCTCTCCTCCCTGGTTGTGGGTGGGCGGATGTGTCCGCACTGGGGAGACCTGGGTGGGCTTGGATGTCGGGTTGCTGGCCGAGTGAACCAGGGGCGTCTGTAACAGGCTCTTATTCGAGTGAAGGGGTTGGACCTCTTGGGCCTTTGTGTGCTCCTAGGATTGGATGACTAGAGGAGGACCTGGCTGTTGAGTCTGTGTTTTCTGGCAGACAACCCCGCCAACTAGGCCAACGCCTGTAGAAATCTTGAGTGTGCAGAGCAGCGGGAGGAAGGGGTTGTGCCCACGAGTTGCCGAAGCTGTGCTAGCAAGACCCCGTTCATACTCCGTAGTTTGCACTGCCTTTCAAGAAATATTTGAAGATAGGCTTTCCCGAAATTTCACTTAAGTGTATCCTAGCTCTCAAGAGTCTTTATATCAAAGAGAATTAAGTAACATCGACCTTCCCTTTGGTAGGTTTCTTAGATAGGAATTGACATTTTCTTAATCTAGGCATTTCTTTTCTCTTGGAATTAATCGTTTCAGTGCGGCTGCTTTTTGGGGTGTGTGCATGTGTGTGTGTGTGTGTGTGTGTGTGTGTGTACACGTGTGTGAGTGCTCGTGCCTGCACGTGCCTGCTTTCTTGGAGGGGTTCTTTAGTCCAGGTGGAGCTGGAATTAAGCTTAGATTTGAATTCAGGATCCACTTGCCTCGGCTTCTTCCTGTGACTTTTCACTGGGTCTTTTCCAGTTTATTGTAGTTCAGAGGTAAGGGCTCAACATAGTGTAACAGAATCTTTTAAATGTATCACCTAACAATAGATAGGTTTTGGCTTCTGAAAATAAAAGTTGCTTCCAATAGTTTTGTTGATTAGATAAACAGTTAGAAATAAACTCGGGTTTCTTTGGAAGGTTCCTGACCTGCTGATCCTCAAAAGAATTGTCATTGAAAAATCTCCTAACTTACAGAACGCTCTCTCCTCTTCCATTATGGTTTTGGTTTTCTTTCCTTCCTGGCTTTGTGTCATTGTCTCCCCCTTTTGCCTCGTGAAACATTAAATTTCATCTGTTAAGCTGCTGGATGGCAAATGTCATTGACTTTACTAGATTTTTTTTTTCCAAATGCCTTCCAAACAAAACACTGAATATTTCCACTTTTTCTTGTACCTTACTGCTTTTTGTGTTACTGTGACAAATCACACCGTTGTTTACATCTAGATGTGAGATATACTTGTGAAGTATCTTTGTCTTCTCAAATCACTTGAATTTCATTCAGAGGTAGTGAAAGAAATGGGAGTTTGGGGGCTATTAATATACGATAGTTATATCATAGTGCAATGAGTACATTTAATATAATCTAGGTAGTGGCTCAGATAGTGGTCACATAGGACTTTAATCGAACTTCATAGCAGTTTTTACAAGTATATTTCATTCATGCCTGTTTTCTAAGTGGTAGTCAGGTTCATAACACTTGAGCTTATGTGAGCTCCTCTTGGTGGAAAAAACATGTAATTATTAAGGTAGTGATAGTGAAATGTGTTTGGGGGGGTTGTTTTGTTTTTAACTCTTTTACTCTTTGGGGTCCCACCGCTCAGCTCCCAAATAAATACATGGAGACTTTTTCTTACTTATGGATGTCCAGATTTAACTTGATCTGTCTCTAGCTAGCTTTTCTTAACTTAGATTATCACATCTGTCTTTTACCTCTGGGCTTTTATCTTTCGCTAGTTTATATACCTTTCTTTACTTACTCTGTGGCCAGCTGTGTGACTGGGTGGCTGGTCCTGGCGGCCTCGTCCTCTCTCCTCCTTGATCTTCCTTCCCAGATCTCTCCTTCTGCTTATCTCTCTGCTTGTCAGCCCCACCCATCCTTTCTCCTGCCTACTTATTGGCCATTCAGCTCTTTATTAGACCAGTCAGGTGTTTTAGACAGGCAAAGTAACTCAGCCTCACAGAGTCAGACACATGCAACATAAAAGAATGCAGGGCATCTCGAATCCTCGCGCAGATGTTCCACAGCATAAACAAGTAGCACATCTTCAGCTAATGTTCCCCAACAGGACTGTAGCGAGCACAGCTGCTTTATTAATGTAAGGTAAAGTCAGCTACATCGTAAGATTTTAAATATCTGTGTGTGTGTGTGTGTGTGTGTGTGTGTACATATAAGTAGAAAACAAAAAGATTAACTACCAAGGGTAGCTTTTGGATTTCAGGTATTAACACAGTGCCTTAATAGAAGATATGTTTTCTTGTGGCTGAATCCTTTGTCTGCCTTGAGTGTTCAGGTTAGGTATTGATTGATATATCAGATCTGATGTTGTGTTCATTTTTGTACATCAGTGCACTTAGCATGTGTAATACTGAGCTATCTCCTTTTAGTCCCAATTTATTAGACTAGAAACCAAATGAAACTGTATAAGTGGAGACCCAGCTCCCTTGGAGCTGATTAGTTCCCTTTGTGTGAAGGTGTCTTGTACCATGCATGATGTAGAAGAAGGAAAGCTGATGAGCAGGTGAGGAACAGAGGCAGGGAATAAGGCTGAGACTTAAGAAGCTGGGCCTGTGTAGTTGACTCATGGAAGTAAGAGAAGAACGAGCTTTGTTTACTTTGGGTTTTGTAGTGTTTGTTTTTAAGATCTAAAATAATAGAAGGTATCTGTTACAAGGTTTTAGTCAAGAAGAAGGTGTTAAGAAAAGGTCTTTTAGCTAGGCAGTGGTGGTTCATGCCTTTAATCTCAGCACTCAGGAGGCAGAGGCTGGTGGGATCTGTGAGTTCGAGGCCAGGCTGGTTTACAGAAAGAGTCCCGGGACAGTCAAGGTTACACAAAGAAACCCTGTCTGGAAAAAAAGAAAAGGTCTTTTAAAGTAAAAATAAAATAGGAGAGGCATGGGCAGGGGCATTCTTTTATACATTTTGAAAGTAGCCATTCTCCAGAGAAATAGCTGATGTTTATTTAGTAGGAGGGTTAACTCTTTAGGAGGCTGGACAGACACAGTCTTCAGCCTGCACACAGAGACCCAGGAAAGTTGGTGGTGTGGTTCAGCTAAAACCCAAAGGCATAAGAACCATGGATCCAATAGTGTATGTCTTTGTCAGAGGACAGAGAAGACTCCTGGCTCAGTTCAGCTGTCATGGTTCATGAAGGGACACATTCCCTTTCTCTTTCCTTTCTGTTTCTTAGGCTTCCCACAGGACTACCGAAGACTGAAGAACTGTACTGCATCTGCTCTTTTTGTTTATTTGCTTTTTTTGGTTTTTCGAGACAGGGTTTCTCTGTAGCTTTGGAGCCTGTCCTGGAACTAGATTTGGTAGACCAGGCTGGCGTTAAGCTCACAGAGATCCGCCTGCCTCTGCCTCCCAAGTACTAGGTTTAAAGGCATGCAACACCACCACCTCATGCCTCTGCTCTTTTAAACAGTAATTTTACCATGAAACACTCAAGCCACACTCAGAAATAATGTTTAGTCAAAAATCTCGGTACCCTATTGTCCTTTATAGTGTGTAGCATATAGAGAATTATGTGTGAGATGTCATATCTAAAACTATATTAATTATATAATTATTTATGGATGAATGTACTAGATGGGTGATTCTTCTAAAGGCCAAAAGCCCCTTCAATCCCAGATTAACTGAACTATCACAACAGCATTAATTGTGTTTGGGGCATTAAACTTTTCTTAGAACTGATAGAAAATAGTTTGTCTCACCTTTCTGGAGTCCAAGTTACAAAACTAGCCTAAATACTTGTATATATGTCTGTATGTGTTACATATACATATAAGGACATATAGTGTACTAGCTTAATAACCTTTATGTTAAATAAATATGATTGCTAACCCTGAAGTGGTTGCACCAATTAACATTTTCCATTTTAAAAGTTACAGATTCCATCTTCTGTTTTATAGCTGTCTCACATAGATCACAGAAATCTGGACACCCTATTATCCCTTAGAGTGGATTTGAGATGTTGTATCAAACCATAGTTTATAATAATTTATGCTTCCCTTAAGACTTTTATCTCTTCAGATCTACATTTTTATTTTGCTATATTATTTTTTATTTATCCCTCTCAAACCACTTAAATGTTTTCCTTCTGTTGCTCTTCAATGTAGAGTTTAGAGAAAGAGAATCAAATTAAATTCAGTCATACATGTAAGAATTTATTCTGCCTTTTAAACTGCTTACAGTATTAGATATGAAAGAGGAAATGCATTCATCACCATAGACTGAGCAGGCAATGCTCTAGAAGCACTGTTAGCATAGCTGTCCATCATACTGTCTTTCTGACCCTGTTGTTGTTGTTAATGTGTAGTTCTGCCATGGCAACATGACAGGGAAACATGGAAAATTGTTCTTTTCATGAGCGACAAAGTTAGATATGTCATATTTTTGTTCATAATTCATTGGCTAGAACATTCAATATATGTTTTCTTATTGCAAGGGAGATGAGTCCTGTGAACTTTGATATGCCTGGGAAGGAAATAAGAATTAGATTTTGTGAGCACTAGGCAGACTTACCAAAGAAGAACAGCTAACCAAAAGAAATATATGCTTTAATAATACTTAAAGCTAATAAACAACTATGTCAGATCAGTAGTTGCCAGGAATGGGTGGAAATTACAAGACTAGGCATCACTTACAGGAATAGCCTATAATCAGTTTGCAATTTTCTGGTTTCTAGAAATGCTTTATATCACTCACTAAAATTATAGGTTCTTTGAAAGCTTCATTTTCCATTCCAGTCATTAATGACTTCTTTGAGAGTAGCCAATCTGGGATAAGAAGGGATGGTAGTGAATGGTGAGAGCTCTTGTTTGTAGGAAGTCCTAGGGTTCTGTGATTTTGTTATACTTGGTTCCCTGTTGAAATCCAAGAATAGAGACATTGAGCATGCAGGAGGCTGAATTGCTAACACAGAAGAGGAGTGGAGGAAAAAAACCCAAACCACTATAGGTTAAGAATAGTATCTTCAATTAGGGAGTGTTAGTTGAACATTTACATTTGGTTTAGACGGTGCCAAATTTTATGGGTGTTTTGCAAGAGAATCAATGACTTGGCTATTCAAGATAAGTAAGTTAATATGCAAACAAACAAGATCATTTTGGGAACTTATGAGGTCTTTGAAAAGGAAAAAGTCTTGTTATGTGCGAAGAGTGTGTTAGGGATCTTTATGCTAGTATGGGAAGGTCAGACTGAGATATTTTCATTTGAATTGAGATCTGTAGACCATCTTAAGTAAGCTGGAGAGAGTTTGAATTAGCGGAGAAGTACAGCAAGTATAAAAAACCCCGTAAGAAGATGGTAAGTTTTTGAGTGCAAACATAAATACGCAAATGGAGAGACATTCTGCCTAGTGTTTGCTAGCATTGGATCATCTCGGATCTACCTGGTAGATGTGAAAACTCTGTATTCAATCTTTACATGCTGAAAGTTATTGGAAGGGTTTTTGTTTGTTTATTTCTTTTAAATTAGGATCAACATAATCTGATTTAACAAGATGGCAGGTTGTTAAGAAGGAAAGCTGTTTCTAGTTTTGGACTATTAAGAATAAGGCTGATATGAACATAGTTGATCAAGTGCCCTTGTGGTAGGATAAAGCATCCTTTGGGTATTTACCCAGAAGTGGTATGGCTGGATCTTGAGGTAGATTCAGTTGGTTGCTGTGGTGACTATACAAGTTTCCACTCCTACCAGCAATGGAGGAGTGCTTTCTTTGCTCCACATCCTTGCCAGCATGAGCTGTCACTTGTGGTTTTGATCTTAGCCATTCTGACAGGTATAAGATGGAAGCTCATAGTAGTTTTGACTTGTATTTCCCTGGTGGCTAAGTGGTCTCCTGACACTACCGCGCCCCACCCCTGACTAGTTATCATCAGAGAGGCTTCATCCAGCAGCTCATGGGAACGCATGCAGAGATCCACAGCCAAACATTAGGTAGAGCTTGGGGAACTCTGCAGAAGGGAAGGATTGAGGGGTTGAGGACACTAGGAGAACATGCCGCAGAATTAACTAGGCAGGGCTCATAGGGATTTACAGAGATGGAAGTAACAATAGGGAGTCAGTGTGGTTCTGACCTAGGTCCTCTGCATGTATGTTGTGATTATGTAGATTGTAGGTATGAGGATTTATTTACATTATTTCATGTATGAGTGCTCTATTTTGGAATAAAGTAATTCATGTAAGCATGTGTTTGCTGGGAATTGAACTCAGGACTGCTAAAGACAGTAGCTAGTGTATTCGCTCAGTAGTCAGGGTGTAGCAGTGGAAAATGCCAGTGAAAGAGGTCTGCAGTTTCCTTTGCTCAACAGAGCTCTTACTGTGCACATTACTGCATGTGCCCATATAGATGGTGGCCTATGGAAAGCACTGGCTCTGAAAACTGTTGGGGTGGAGAGATGGCTCAGCAGTTAAGAGGATTGCTGTCTTTAGAGAGAATCCAGGTTCAGTTTCCAGCATCCACATGGCAGCTCACAAAGCTTCTGTAAATCTAGTTCATGAGGGTTCTACACCATCTTCTGGCCACCAATGTACTGGACATATGTGATAACACAAACATTCTTGCAGGCAAAACACTCACAAACGTGAAGTAAAAATATATTTCTATATATTCTCTCCTCACTCCACAATTTTACATAATTATGATAAATCAGATTTATGTTTTAATTTTTTTATGAAGAAGAATTTTTTTATTTTACCTTCTTTCCCTCAGATACATCTTTGATAGTTAAAAGATAGCTAGGTATTCATCTTTATGCCCTTTTTGATTTCTTGTTTCAATTTATTTGGGTTTTGTAATATGCTAGCTTATCTATTTAGTGATCTCCAGGTTTCTTTTTCCTTACTGTTTAAAGGTACATTTTAGACAAATAGTCCACTCAGTAATTTTACCCCTTAGCACCCAAATTCTGTTTTTAAGGCACATTCTTTGTGTAACTTGCATTGTTGTTCTGTTTGATTCTAGCTGAAGTTGCTTATGTCCAATGCTCGAGAAAATATCTATTTTTCAGGCTTTAGAATTTCTTTTTTTACTCTTTTTTAACAATGAGTCCTCTAATAACAGCCTAATGGTGGCATAAGGCCCACGCCTCCCCCATGAGCCTCCCTGGCACTGGGCTGTAGACTGCCCCAGTTTCAGTCCCTCAGGACCTTTACTCCTGATCCAGCCAGGACTAACTCACTTCTGCGATACGTGGTTTCTCAATTTGTACTGGAGCCCTGCTTGTACTTGGAGTCTAGTCATCATTAACCAAAACACTAAACTTGAATATTAGATTAGAAAGTATTTGAAGATAAAATGTCACTACAATGCTGTTATATGATGCTTTTTTTAAAAAATTGCATTAAATTCCTTGAAATACTTTAAGGCTATCATTAATAAGATTTTTTATGAATTATCTGAGATACATTTTTTTGAGATCTATTAAATAATAATGGTTTTCTCTTTTGTAATATCAACTATTTCCACTATAGATAAATACTGAGGAACATGTGGATGCGTCTGACAAGGAGGTCATTGTATGGAATCATAAGATTCCTGAGGACATCCTGAAGGAAATAGTTGCTCCTAAAGAAGTCCCTGCAGAAAGCGTGACTGTCTGGATTGACCCACTTGATGCTACCCAGGAGTACACGGGTGAGTCTCAAGCATCACATTATCATTTTCTGTTAGAGAGCCTGGACCAAGGCAGACAGTGTACACATGGTGGCAGATCCTTTACAAATCTAAGAACCTTCCAGTTGGATTTTAAGAATCTGATTTAGATTTCCAGACAAGCAGGCTAGGTTATCAGGATATTGCATGAACCATTCAGACGGACAGACGATTCTCATCTGTTTCCCTACCATAGCATACTTCTCTAATAACACCACCTCCTTCAGTGGCACCATGTCTGCCTAACACTAAGGAAAGTGTGTGCCAGATTATAATATTTACCTAGGTTATTAAGAATTCAGGTTGTTATATATACATATATGAATTTAAAGTAGTACATTTAATGGAGCCAGAAAGTGAAAAGTAGCGAAACAAGATTATCACCACCAACCCCCAAACACACACACACATTTACATTATTCTTGCCCAGCTCAAGTTTCGTTTCTCTGGTCCTTTCTCGGGCTCTTTCTTACATGCAATACCTAATTCTTGCTTTACCCCTGTGTGGTATATGTTAAAATTTTTTTGTCCCCCTATAAGGCAAGACCCCCAGAATATGTGAGTTTGTACTTTTCACCTTGGCATTCTGTATACTGAACTTGAACTATAATGTGCACTCAATAGATTATTACTATTAAGGGAAGGCACAGGTGTGTGTATGTGTGTGTGTGAACATACATACATACATACATACATTCATACATACATACATAAAACTAACATTGCAAAACTGATTTATATGAGTAAATAGCAGAAATGTACACTATTGAGTTTGTTTTCTAACATGAACTGGCTTGAGTCCGTAATAATAATTAGTGTGCATATCACTTTGTACAAAATTATTGTAAACTTCTAACTTGATTTTTAAATTTGATTATAAGATTAAAGGTTAATTTATATTTGAAGATGGACAATTGTTATCTGTATTTTACAGATAAGGAAACTAAGTTTGACTTAGTTAATTCATACTAAGAAATGGAGTTACTAAAATGATGGACTGAGTGACTAACCCAAGAACCAGATCTCACATGTACTTAGCAGCTCACTTCCTGCTTAGAGCAGTTTTGCTTTTGAAAGGGGTTGTACACTTCTCAGTTCTGACGAAATAAGTATCATATTGTGTGCTGCGTTAAACACAGTACTTTAACAGCCATGCCTTTGTGTTTTCTCCTAGAGGATCTTCGGAAGTATGTCACTACCATGGTGTGTGTAGCCGTGAATGGCAAACCTGTGCTAGGAGTTATTCACAAACCGTTTTCTGAATATACAGGTATGACGTATACCTGAGCTCTTTTGAGACGCAGTGCTGCTTGTGGTACTGAACCCTTTGTCTATAGTACTTAACTGTCTAGGATTTTAGTAATTGAAGTCTGTCTCCTACCCTTGTACACTATTTGTCTGAGGAGGATGCAGATTTTATGGTTGACACTAAGAGTATGTGGTAAAACAGAGCTTTATGGGAAAAAAAATCTGTTGGAAATACTAATAAGGTAGAAATATTCCCCAGTAAGGTATCTTGTATTTCTTTCATGCTGTGTCGGAGGTGAGGCCTGGGTTCCTGTGATGGGTTCTGCTGTGAAACTGTACAGTTTAGTATTGAGAGAGTACTATTGTGACAGAAAGTGACACTGAGACGTAAGAAGTGGGAGAGGAGCTGTCTGCAGCCACGGCACGTCTGTCAGAGTCACAGTCACGTTTGCTAGTTTCCTACACAGCGGAGGTCAGCTCAGTGGTGCCTGTGTTGTAAGAAGACATGGATGGCCATGACAAGGAAGTTCTTATTTAGTTAGGGTGTGACCTTTGTGTGTAGCCCTACCAAAGTCAGTGGATGCGGGAATAGGGAACCTTGAAGTTGGTTCAAGACACCCTAAGGCCAAATTCTTAGCCTAAAGGAGATTTTCTTTTTGCACTGCACTGGAACATAGGGCAGGGAATAAGAGACAGATACAGGCAATAGGGGATAAGGGAGAAAGGGAAGGGAACAAATGAACAGGGGAAAGGAGTGTTTGTTGCCTGTGATTAAAGAGGAGACAGGTGGTGCTCATAAGTAAATGGCCATTTATAGAGGGGAAAGGGGAAGCCCTATGTTAGGAGGAAGTGTGTAATTTTAATTGGGTTTGTTAATTAGGTGAGCCAAGGGGGGCTTTTGATTGCTGGACCTCAGTACTTTGATAGCTGGTCTTTGGTAGGAGGAAAGGGTCAAATAAGGGAACAGACCTGATGACCAGCTTTAGGAGTGCTACCCAACAGTTTTTAGGAAGGCAGAGGGAATGGGAGAGAAGGGCAAGGCTTGCTAGAGTCATGTTTACCTTGCTTGAGCTGGGTAGAGTCTCTTCAACAGAGAAGAAATGATACTAGAGTTACTCAGCGAGGCTGCCTGTGGCCTGTGGCCTTCTGGTCTTTACAGTATGGCCAGTGATCTCATGTTCACTATGACAGCACAAGTTATTACTGCTGTGGGGGAAGAGTAGTTAGTATAAATATTATTGCTGACTGCCTGCAGTGATTTGTTGTGCTTTTAATTGGTTAATTCTCATCAACTCATAGGACAAATATTATGGCCCTTGGCACCATCATTCTCTAAGATGACAAGGCTCTTAGTTAGGACAGTGTCCACATTGCCAGTATTGAAAACTATGACCATGTATTGTGGATAATATTAGTGTCATCCTTAAATTTATGTATTACTTTCTTACAGCTGCTGTATTTAAAAGATATAAATATTCTACATATGTATGAAATACTTAATAAAACATATTAAATGTAAAGAACTTCAAGATAATATTGTGGGGCTCATAAATATATATATATCAATATACCATATAAAATGAAAAAAAAAACAGGCATTAGGTTTTTGATTACTGAACCACACCTACTTTTTAGCCTTACTTTCTGAGCCACAGTAATCAGATTTACATTCTTTGTAGCTAAGTGTAACTAATACAGTAGGAGGAGCAAGAGGCACTGCTTTGCCTTAGGCTTTATGTGCTAGGTGTCAGGGCTCTCTGCTTGGCCCCTACAGGCCTTTTCTTTATTTTTCGTAAAATAAACATATGTAGCTGCTTATACCTTATCACCCAAATCTAATTTAAATATATCCATTGGAGCTTGAGAGATGGCTCTGGGTAAGAGTACCTGTTTACTCTTGCAAAGGGCTCAAGTTAGTTCCCAGCATCCACATTGACACCCCTGCTCCAGGAGGTCTGCACGCTACCCTGGCTTTGTAACATCTGTGCCCATGTTATAGACTCACACACAGACTTATCCATGGTTTAAAAATAAAACTTTAAAAAATATTTGTCCATTAAAGTGCTATAAATTAATGTATTACATATGTAACATGAACTACCTTTTAAAATACTGAATTCATAATTGCTAGTATCCTACACAATACTGACCCCTAGAGCTAGAACATTGTAAGTTCACTTCTCAGTAAAACAGAATAGTTGGCAAAGACCAGTTAGAAAAGAATTTAGAGAATTTGGGGATTTTTCCCCCCACTTTTTGAAACTTTGTAAATAATTACAGACAAGATTATGATAAATACTCATGAGCTTTTTCCTCCAGTGTACTTTAAAGTTACAAGTACTACACTTGCCTCAGCTAACCAGTATTCCCCGGGACATGCAGCATTTTCGTTTCTCTGCATGCTCCTGAATGAATTTAAAGTGCTTCCTTAAAATAAGGTCCTGTCAAGTGAGGCGGATTTCTTTCAGCCACTAAGCTGTTGCCTTCTGTTCTTTTAATGAGGAGCAGCTTCCTGCATTACTTTGCCCCATGTCTTTTCTTGCTCTGGAGAGCAGGCCTCTTCTCCCATAGGACACCTAGTCTTCTGGGTGTGTTGATAGGATGCCACTGGCTACTCCTTCTCCAGGACCTTTTTCCTGTGGGATGGGAGCCTTCTTACCAGGCGCCTACTTTACTTTTGTCCTGTTGCCTTCTCACAGCTCTGGCTGCTTTTCCAAATGCCGAAGATATTTTCTTCCTCCTACTGCCCCGATTTCCATGTCCTTTCTAAGCCTTTCCTTCTAAGTGTTTCTTACTGACCTATATTGGGTTAAGAAGGAACCTTGGCTCTCTTGGTGCTTCTCTGAAGTTCCTGCTATTGGAGACATTGAAACTGTATTTGGCAGTTGTTCTGCTGATCTACACTGTTTGCTTTCTTGTTATCTCATGGGTTTGGATTTGTCTCTGTTTCCTACTTACTCTGGAAATATGTGAATATATATATATATATATATNTAACACTTCCTTGTTATTGTGTATAGTTTTTAGTTGGATGCCATCATCCATGGTGACTTAGAAACCCAGACTCCACTTTTTCTCTTTTTTCTTTTTCCTGTAGCCAGGAATAAACTACCTTCATTGCTAACCATGGTATGGCATAGTGAATGGTATTAGAATAGCAATCTAACTGGTTTGCTTTTGACTAAATTTGCTTTCTTGCCTTATTTGCACCAGAGTGAGGAAAACTTAAACCTAGACATGTATTTCAAGCTATCCCTGGAAAGCCCCTTCCTTCTTTCAAAACTTCTCCCACCACCACCTATTTCTTGGTTTCTTTTTCTTTGACTCATTCTTCTTAAGATGGGGGTTTTACACTCTGTGCCAGGATGGCTTGGAATTCACTATGCATCCTGCAGTGGCCTTGGACTCAAAGCAACCCCTGTTGCTTCCACCTCTAAAATGCTGGGATTATAGGTAAGAGCCACCATACTCAATTGACTTTGCATTTTTATGCTCTGTTCTACTGTGCTTTCTGTTGCTATGATAAACACCATGACTAGAAGTAACATAGGGAGAAAAGGGTTGATTTCATCTTGGAAAGTATAGTCCATTATCAAGGGAAGCCAAGGCAGAAGCATGAATCAAAATCTCCAGAGGAACACTGTTTCCCGGCTTGGCTCCCAGGCTTCCACATTCAGCTACCTTCCTTAAAATGTTATTTCTGTATCTGAATGTGTCTTGTGAGTCTGTGCCACATATGTAAGGGTGCCCACAGCGGCTGGTAGAGAGGATCAGATCCTCTGGGATGGAGTCAAAGGCAGTTGTGAAATACCTGACATGGAGGCTGGGAACAGAACTCAGGTCCTCTGGAAGAGCAGCAAGTCCTCTTAAATACGGAACCATCTCTTTAACTGATCAGCTATCTTATACAGTCCAAGCTCACTGGCCTAGGGATAGTACTGCCCATAGGCTGAGCCCTCCTACATTAAGTAGCAGTCAAGAAAATGCTGCACAGACATGCCCATGGCCCATTTCATAGAAGCAATTCTTCAGTTGAGGTTCCCTCCTCACAAGTGTGTCAAGACAACCTCTTACCAGGACATGCTCCTGATAAGACAGTCAGTAAAACTAACTCACTTCTTTAAATAGTTTATGTTCTTAAAGCATTTGGGAGAATGAGAAATATGCAAATAAATGAACCTGAGTATATCAGAAGTAGAGATAGAAGAAAATCAATTTTGAAACTTGAATTATCCAAACAGTTGTGTCCTTGTCACAGATCATGAATCTGACTTTGCTGATGAGCTCAGTGTGCAAGATGCTTGGTAAGAAGTGTACTGAGTGAGACATTTGCAGGAAGGGAAGAAAATGGGCTGAGTAGAGTTAGGAGTCGAGTTACGAGGTGGTCTCAGAAGATGCTTATTTGATAATGGAGAGAGTACTAGAATTCTTATGCCAAATATTTGATAGTCGTTCTAACTGTGAAGAACACGGGGCACTTGGAAGCTTTCTTTCAATACATGCCTGTTTTCTTATTTAAATACTTAAGTAATTTTTCTAGCTAAAAAGAAAAAATCTGTTTGAGGAAAATAATTAAATCTGTAGAAAATGATTCTTTTTTTTTTCCCAAGTCTCTTGATTCTGAAGATTGTCATTTGTATAATGCTTTGGAATTGTAAACCTTCGATGCTGTTAATGGGCATCCTACTTGCTTTTCAGCTTGGGCAATGGTGGATGGTGGTTCAAATGTGAAAGCCCGCTCCTCCTACAATGAGAAGACCCCAAAGATCATTGTGTCTCGCTCTCACGCAGGGATGGTCAAACAGGTTGCTTTACAGACCTTCGGAAATCAGTCGTCAATCATCCCAGCTGGCGGTGCTGGTATGTTCCCTCTGTTTCTCCCCATCTTGTGATTCCATAGTATGTTCCAGCAGGAGCAAAGATCTCTCGGGATACCAAAGTATTTATCTCATACTTGGACACAAAATAAGGAGGCAATGTACTTTAAAGACAGGCTCAGACTCCTTCATTATCATTGCCCATGTCAGAAACCTTCATAAATGACCACAAAAGCATACTGTCACCATTGTACACCAGCAGGGCTGCTCTTAATATGACCTGACTCTAGAATCATTTTCCTATATGTTTAATGGTAGGCCTGTCAGGAGGAAAAGTGGAAGAATTGAGATGTCCTGCAGCGGGAAGCTGTCGTCATCCTAGGGACTGCTAGAATGGCTAATCCCTGGAGTGTTGACCTCTGCAGCTCTCTCATCTGGGATGAGCGAGAAGTGCTGTGCTCACCCATTGTAATATATATCCCTTGCTCTTATACTACTTGATTAGAAGTCAGAGTCCACAGTTGAAAGCGGACAATAATAAATATTCAGATATTGTTACTGTGAGGTGTGTACAAGAGCAAACCATAGCCTGGATTTGGCTTGAAAGAGCCTTTTGATGAACATTTATCACATCAGAAATTTTTTAATTCAGTTAAATAAATTAAAATCAGAAAACATTCATGTTCTCATTCCTTTTCAGCAGTGCTAAGGTATTTGAATGGGAGAAATGATACTTTTCAGCCTTATATTTAATTTGCAAGTTGTATATACCTTCTTTCCTAGATTTTTCCTTACAGGATGCCTGTTATGTTGGTTAGGAAAACTCAATGTCCAGATAGCTAGGAGGGTTGAGATGAACTAGTTTCTGGTTGTAATGTCCTCCTCCCTTTTTGAAATTTTTTTATTATTGTTTTTATTCTAATGGAACTATACCTCATTACTAAAAAGCACTAAACTAGCGCTCTTTTAAAATTGGTGTCTTAGACCGACTGCTGTAATTGAGACTAACTTAATTAGTAAGCTTATTTTGACTGCCTGATATTGGGGTTGTTACTTGTAAGCATGATTATGTTGGGAGATGATTGATTTTAGATTAGACGAAGGCAGTGTGGAATGCTCATGAACATCTCATCCTGTCCTTTTCAACTGTATACCTAAAAAGCTTGCACACGTTTTATTAAGGCATTTCAGTAATGACCTAATTTTTTCTTTGTCTTCTAGGTTATAAAGTTTTAGCACTCTTGGATGTGCCTGATGTGAGCCAAGAAAGAGCAGATCTGTATATTCATGTGACATACATCAAAAAGTGGGATATATGTGCTGGCAATGCCATTTTAAAAGCCCTTGGGGGGCATATGACCACTCTGAGTGGTGAAGAGATCAGTTACACTGGGTCTGATGGCATTGAAGGGGGACTCCTTGCTAGCATTAAAATGAATCACCAAGCCCTGGTCAGAAAACTCCCGGATATAGAAAAGTCAGGACATCAGTAAGCATTTTTAAGCACAGGGTGCAACTCCGTGAATTGTTCGGCCTGAACTTTCGGAAGCTTCAAAGGACTGGTGGAGACTATGCATGGTTAAGGCCATCCTGAACTTAGGAAGTACTTATGAAGCATCAGAGACTTACTTTCCCTGAAATAGAATGTAAAATCAGGGAAATTAGGTTGCTTCATTTCTCAAGTATTGTCTTTATTTTTGAGACTATTTTCATACAGTTGTCATACACAAGGCACATATATATATATATGTATGTATATATATATTTGTGTATTAAAATCTATAGCTAGGTCTACACTGTTACGAGTCACCATTTTCACTCAACAAATGATGAGTCTACACTGTTGAGAATTTCGTATAGAATTGGGTTTGAGGAAGGCTTCGTTTTGTATAGTTGTGTAGTGTAATTTTGAGGTTGTATCTTACTGAAAATAAAGTCATTGGTGATTTTTACTCTTCAGATGGGAAGCACAAGAAGTCTCATATTCATTAATTGCAACAAGTGCTCTGGTCATATGCTATTTCTATGGATTTAGTAGAAAAGGCTTTAACAGATTTTTTCTCTGAAACTTCACTAGCAGATTCACCAGCTGATAGAAAGTTCAGACAAATGATGAGCTGCATTAGAGTTAAGAGTTTTCGTGATGTGGGCTTTGTTTTGATCAAAGTCTATCTATGGTTCCAACGTTTCTGCCATGTTACGTTGACTTTCATTCCACTTGGAAGATGCATTCGTCCATTCTTTCTCTCCTTCAATATTAGCATTATGAGTTCTATATTTTTATTAGAGATAAAATATGCTGAAGACACTATAAGAATATAAATGATTTTCTAATAATTGAAAGTTATTTCACATTAAATGGACTGACTGGTCTTAGTTATTTTTCAGGAATTGGTTTCAGCAAATTTTTGCGTCCTTGCCAGGTTTATCAGTAGAGATTCCCTTATTATCAAAAATGGGCACAGTTCCTTTTTAACTTTAATGGACTTATAATAACAACATTCTCAAAGAAATTACTTTTGACCATAATCCCGTTGTTTTCTCTCAGATTACTGTTAATGAAACATTGATGAAAAATTTCCCCCCATTCAGTTGGCAGAATGTGGTTAGAAAAAAAGAGATGATGGCATTTGTCACGTTGCTGTGACTAAGCTTGCTTTCCAAGCTGTGTTTTTTGTGTTGCTCTAAGAACTTGTGTTTGTTGGTGTGTTTTTTTCTTAGCATGATCTAGAAAATTGATGTATCATGTTTTTTCATGTGGCTTTGATACCCTTTAAACTTGAATGAGTAATTTCTCATATTTTCTTTTCTTAAAAATATAATCCTAAAGCAGTTTTCTATTTATTTTCCTATCTTAGAGGTAAAATTGAGCCGAGTGGCCATGCTAGCCTGATAGACACGCCTCATGTAGGTTTTCACGTCATGAGGTGCAAGGCCCAGGTGGTTCCTCAGTAGTGGATGGAATCTTGGTGCTATACAGTGCTTTCCCAGGCCTAGCCGCAGCTAGCATTGGCCTTCATGCAGTGAAGTCAAAGTTCTGGAAGTTGGAAACTTATTGTTTATTTAGCAGGAGTTGTGAGTTTTGACAATAGTTTCTGACACTAATTACTAAGCAATATGACAAGAGAAAGGAAACACTGCTTTCTCCAGAGATGACAGAAGCAGTCCTCACCAGAGTCCTGTGATACATTGTTTTCATTGTAATATGTCAGAACAGGAAATGGAATATAATGAAAATGTTCTAATGTGCGGAAACTTATTATTCAGTAGAAGCAAAACTATTTCATATTAGCAAACAAGACTGTTTTAGTTTTTAATTTCATTAATCTATATAACTAAGGATATAAACAATGTGTGTTAAGCTCAAAAGTTAAGATGTTGGCTGAGAGTTGAAAGTATTATTTTATAATTTGTTGGTGTTGTCTAGTTACTAACGATTTTAAATACTTCTATAAACATTTATAGTTCATTTTTTAAAAATTTGTTTAAGAGCCAATATACATTACAAGGAAAATGGTATTTATATTTATTTATGAGGTATTATTGTGCCAGAATGTACTAGCCATGGAGTATATAATATCTCTCAGAATTAACATTAAATTGTTTTACTTCTAAATATAACTAAACAAGTTTACATTTGGAAGTGCACCCTTTTCCCTTTAGTAGAAGCAGAGACACCAGAGCCTCACCTGTCTCCTAGGCTGCCCATCAGTCCCTTCGCGCCCTACCCTATCTTTCCTTTGGGCCCCCTTTCTTAGCTCCTGTGCCACCTTGCCCCACGCTTAACCCAGATTTCTTCTGTAAACTCACTCCTCTTTATATTGGCCACTGAACACGGAGCTGAGCCTGGTAAAGTTCACAGTGAAGTGATAATCCTGGAAGAGATCTGCTTAG
Organism: Alexandromys fortis; assembly: GCF_014885135.2. Taxonomy (NCBI): domain Eukaryota; kingdom Metazoa; phylum Chordata; class Mammalia; order Rodentia; family Cricetidae; genus Alexandromys; species Alexandromys fortis. Next base: position 9,547,703 of record NW_026067897.1, read on the forward strand.
CCATTATTTTTGAGAAGTAAAGAAAATCACCTTCAAAACCTTAAAGTTCATGTTGTCTTGTGTCTCAAAACTAATGTTTTCACAAAGCACTTCTCCCGACTCATCTTTATATATAATCTCTATAATAAGCCTGGAATATACCAGTGAATCGGATGCTTTCTCAGATGGTTTTCATTCTTATAGTCCCCCTCCATTTCAGTTGCCTTTACAGGGCCCTACAAGACAGTCATATTCAACTTTGTGGGTTTTCTCCTTTCCCCAGTTTTATGTTTTTTTTTTAACTGAAATACTCAAATGAGGTATTGACAGTATCTAATGAACTGATGAGGGCATCTAGATTCGTGTTCATATGGCAGTTGTGTGGATTCTCTGTTTCCTAGGGCTGCTTTGCACTGTTCTGAAGATTGTCTCAGAAGATTCAGGTAGGGCCAGGCTTACAAGACAAGGAAGATGTGGGTGCTCACAAGAGACAGCAGTGACGGAGGGAGGCTAGCATTCGCCTTGCCTGACCCCATGCTCTTAGGTGCTGAGTTCAAGTACCTGATAATACTCTGGCTGTGGAGGTGGCTGCACTCTGGTTGCCCAGACAAGTAAGGTGGAGGGCTAATTTAAAACAGAAGTCACTCATTTTAACCTGGTGATGGCTGAAATTGGCCTTCCTGGGACAACCCAGGAGGTTAAAGCAAGAACTCTTTGGGGCTGTTCTAGCCACAACTACCTGTCTTGGCTGTGTAGATAAGAGTGTTGCTGTGTAGAAACAGCAGTAGTTTTTCATATTAGGTCTGGATTAAGATGTCTTTAATGATATGCCTGCAAAGTGGCTCTGTTCTATACCTGTGTAGAAAAAATATCTAATCTGTGGGGATTTTTCCTTAAGAAAAAAAGTTGTGCCTTAAATAGGGCATTGTATGTTACTGATGCAAAACAATTTTTTTTAATAAATGGGAAAAATAGCTTTTTTCTCATTAAACTTTAAGTTCTTGTAATGTTTTTTATATCAGAGTTGGGGAAAGTCATTAAAATTAAACTGATAAATTATTTTTGCTTAATGTAGCATTTCCAGTTGAAGTCCATTTTTCTAAGAACTGGATCATGATGTATATAAGTCTGAAATGATGTTTCAACATTTGCTTCTTAATTAAATGTAAGACCAAGAGAGATTGCATTTTACACATTTTACTTTTAAATAAATCATTTTGGACTACTTTACCTTTTCTAGTCCTCTGGGGTAATTTTGGTTAAAAAAATAGCTGTTAGTGGTAGCATTTTGGTGGTCTATTAGTTAAATAATATTGTGTATTTTGACTAATAGATTTCCTAATGAGGAAAAGATTCTAACCCTGACCAGCCACAGTTGTGAGGGCTGCTTCACAATAGTGGAGTTCTGCGGTGACATTATTTTGTGAAGTGCTGACGTGTGCATTGTTCTCTTTTATCTTATCAAAGCCTGGCAGGTATATGTATTTGACTTAGCATTGACAAAGGATTTTTTTTAATTATTCTTTTTTGAGCTGGATGGTAATTTAATGGAAGAAATGGCATCTTTCTCTGAGATAATACAAGTCAAACTGAAGTTAAGGATGATGAATAATGCTAAAACAGCTGCTTATATACCATGGTTGTGATCATTCCCTAAAGTATTATGTAACGAATGTATCCGTGTAAAGTGCAAAAGCAGAGGTTGTGATGTTTTGTCAATATATTTAATTAAATTATTTTAAGGTGTAAAACAAGTGGTACCTTTGTCATTCTGGAGAGATGTTCCTTCATTTTTCTTATTTAAATTATAAACACAGTAAGTTAACATGAGATACTTAACCTGAAAACAATCTCATGTCCCCAGATGTGGCCTTCAGCCTTCATTATGTGGCGCCCTTCCTGCCCTGTGCTCATACTGGCAGAGCAGCCTGTGGTCTAGAGGGCATCTGTAGTGATGAATGCAGCTCCGCTCGGGCTTGCCCGAACAGCTGGGCCTGCATCGCCAGAGCTCACCTTTCTGCTAAACTTCTCGTCCTCACGTCCTGTTAATTGATTTTCTAAAATGGGTCAACAGTGAGAGAAATTAAGATATTTTACCTTTGAAAACTTTCTTACCAAACATTTAAAGCCGTGGAGGGAATAAACTGTTTCTTGTTGCAGAGATGCCACATTTTCTTAGCAGGCTCTGATCTGCCAATCTACGCCACCAGGCTAAAGTGGAGCCATTGTCAACTGAACTTCCCATGGCCTTCAAAGAGTGCTTTGTGCCTCACCACACCACTTTTATAAAGGCTGTTGGTTCACTCGATAAAGAGATGGAGTGTGTCTTTGATTTGTGTGTGTTTCCACCATATTCCCAATACCTAGTGTATTGCACAAATTAGGTCCAGATTGTGTGGTGCATTGGACTAAAGGATCACTACTAGTGTTAGCATGCTTCATGCCTCAGTAGTATAAGCTAGTTGTTTCCTTTGCTGATATTTGTAATTACCACCCCCCACACACAATTTTTTTTTAAGTTTTGCCTTTCCTCTGGATACCACCCCCATGGTCAATTAACTGTATAAAATGTGATTGCTTCTGGTGACATAATTATTCTAAACCCTGCCCCTGGATATACTTTGAAGAATGAAATTTGAATTTCTTGAATAAATTGGTCATGTCTGAAAAGGTGGTATGCTGTGTCAGTGTTTTTCTATTTTACCTCTTAATTCATTTTTTTAAAAAAAAAAGTCATTTTACACACTAACCACAGTTTGCCCTCCCTCCTCTCCTCCCATCCGTCCGCCCATTTCCCTTCTAATCCCCACCCCATCCACTCCTCCTCAGTCTCCTTCAGATGTATAAGGCCTCCTGTATGAATCAACAAAGCATGATGCTTATCAAGTTGAGGCAGGACCAGTTTCCTCCCCTCAGCATCAAGGCTGAACAAGGTGTCCCACAATAGAGAATAGGTCCCAAAGAGCCAGCTCATGCCTCAGGGACAGGTCCTGGTTCCACTGCCAGGGGCCCTACCAATGACCAAGCTCCACAACTCGCCCAGCTGCAGAGGTTACATCAGTCTCATGCCAGCTCCCTAGCTGTCCAGAATCTATGAGCTCCCACAAGCTCAGATCAGCTGTCTCTGTGTTTTTCCCCGTGGTCTCGACCCCTTTGCTCATATAATTGCTCAACCATCTCAGACTGAAATCACAGAGCTGTGGATCTTTGCATCTACTTCCATGAGGTACAGGATGAAGACTCAAGGATGACAATTAGGGCAGTCACCAATCTGATTACAGGAGAAGACCAGTTCAGGCACCCTCTCTACGATTGCTAGGGGTCATTCTTGTAGATTGCTGGGCCTCGGAGGAGCTAAGTAACAAGGAGGAGCCTAAGAGGAATGCGTGGATCCCACTGGGAAGAGGAAATAGATGTCTTGGGTAAACTGGAGGCGGGGGAGATTATGAGCAATCAGGATGGTCGAGTTGGGGTCTGGAAGGCGGGGGTGGAGGGAGAGTAATGAACGATATCTTGACAGAGGGGGCTCTTATGTGGTTAGGGAGAAACCCGGTGCCAGGAAAATTATCTCTTTTTTTTTAAATGTAAAATTCGGTGGCATTAAGAGCATCTACAGTTTAAGATACATTAAGAGTATCCTGCAGTTTTCAGCATCCATTTCCAGAACAGCCAAAACAAGCCTGTACAATAAAGGAACTTCCAGGAGGCATCACAATCCCTGACTTCAAACTCTACTATAGAGCTATAGTAATAAAAACAGCTTGGTAATGGCACAAAAACAAATGGGTGGACCAATGGAATCAAACCAAACACCCTTATATTAATCCACACATCTATGAACACCTAATTTTTGATAAAGAAGCTAAAATTATACAATGGTAAAAAGAAAGCATCTTCAACAAATGGTGCTGGCATAACTGGATGCTGACATGTAGAAGCGTGCAAATAGATCCATGTCTATTCCCATCTACAAAACTCAAGTCTAAGTGGATCAAAGACCTCAGCATAAATCCAGTTACACTTAACCTCATAGACGTTAAAGTGGGAAGTAACACTGAGTGCATTGGCACAGGAGACCACTTCCTGACTATAACACCAGTAGCACAGACACTGAGATTGAGGATTAATAAATGGGACCTGAAACTGAGAAGCTTCTGTAAGGCAAAGGACACAGTCAACAAGACAAAACGACAGCCTACAGAATGGGAAAACTTCATCAACCCCACATCAGACAGAGGGTTGATCCCTAAAATATTTAAAGAATTCAAGAAACTAAACATCAAATAATCCAATTTAAAAAGTGAAGTATAGATCTAAATATGGGATTTTCAACAGGAATGGATAAATTAAATGTAGTACATTTACACAATGGAGTACTACTCAGCAGTAAAAAACAATGACATCTTGAAATTTGCAGGCAAATGGAACTAGAAAACACCATCCTGATTGGCGTAACCCAGACCCAAAAAGATAAATATAGTATGTAGTCACTCTTAAGTGGATATTATACATAAAGCAAAGGATAACCAACCTGTAGTCTAGAACCCCAGAGAAGACAGGATACAAAGAGAACCCTAAGAGAGATATACATGGATTTTCCCAGGAAGGAACAAGAGGGGGTGGTAGGGTAACAAAAGGGAAAAGAGGAGCAAGGAGGAGAACATGAGGAATTGGGAAGATTGAGTTGGGTGAAGGATAGAGAGGGAGACCAAGGAAAGAGATGCCTTGAAAGAGGGAGCCATTATGGGATTAGGGAGAAACCTGGCACTAGGGAAATTCCCAGGAAACTACAAAGAGACCCTAGCTAAAAATCTAATCAATATTTGAAAGGGTACCTAAAATGCCCTTCCCCTGTATCAGATTGATGACTACCTTAAGTGTCATCATAGAACCTTCATCCCATAACTGATAGAAGTAGATGTAGAGATCCACAGCTAAGGACTGGGTCAAACTCCTGGAGTCCATAGAGAGGGAAGAGCAATATTACAAGCAAGAGGCCAAGACCATGATGGAGAAACCCACAGGAACAGCTGACCTGAGGCTAATGAGAGCTTACTGACTCCAGACTGACAGCCATGACCATGGCAACTCTTATAAAGGAAAACATGCAGCTGGCTACAGTTTCACAGGCTTAGTCCATTATCATCATGGCTAAAAGCACGGCAGTGTGTAGGCAGATAAGGCACTAGAGAGGAGCTGAAAGTTCTACATCTTGATCAGCAGGCAGCAGGAGACTGTGTAGTGGGTGTAGCTTGAGCATATGAGAACTCAAAGTCAACCCCACACCCTTCTTCCACCAAGGCCACACCTATTCCACCAAGGCCACACGTCCTAATAATGCCACTCTTTATAAACCAAGCATTCAAACACAAGAGTTTATGGGGGTATTCCTAATCAAACCACCACAGTGCTTATAAAGGCAACACATACAAGACTAGGCACTTCCTGCCTTTGTCCAACCATTGGCAAACTTAAACCTTGATGTACTTCCTGTGTCTATGTACCTCCCACCTATGTGTGATCAAGCACATTCTGTGCGGTTGGGGCAACCAAACTTGTTTATAGAAGTGAAAACTGGAGGCTTGGTATCTTACGTGAACAGCCCCAGAATTCTGGGATGTCATCTGTCTTTGGGCAAGTGGGGCTTAAGGTGAGAAGTGTTTTTGTTTTGTGGATCTCTTAAGCAAAGTCACTTAAATGTAAAACATAACTTTAGCCTTCACACCTGGAAGGAAGGTGAACCAGTTAAAGGAATGCAAGAGACCACAGTGAACATGCAATTACTTGAGGAAGAAACCCGTATCAGTCTTTCATTGCTGTGAAAAAATATTATGACAAGGTCATACAGATGGTACTCTGCGGAGCCACACCTCGGAAAGAGAAGGAAGGGAGAGAGAAAGAAAAGAGATCTACAGTGGATGTTCCCCTTGAAACACATAGTGGATCTTCAGCTCAGAACACCCCTGTTTAGTAGAAAGAGTAGCATGCTAATTCAACATATTCTAATAGGACTGCAAGGCCAATATGCTCTGCCATGAACCAGAAAAAAAAAAAAGAAGATAAATCAGAGAATCAAGACATACTTCACTGAATCACAGCCACAGGAGGGTTTTCATTTTCCACCAAAGTTCGCTTGTTCTTCAGTCCCAGGAGCTGGTGATTGCAGAGTTTTGTCCACACCTGTTCATCATTAACAGCTCCCAAAGCCACACCTTGCCCCTGGTGCTGTGCAGCAGAACTTATATTGAGTGATAGATACGTGTACTTCCCCAGAGAAGGGCTAGCCTTGGTTGACTCCAGCTGCTGCTCAAGCTCGTATAGCCCAGCAAGCATTAGCTTACCCCACACATACGCTGCATGAAAGAGGAGCCGGGGCTTGGTTTGTGACAAGTGATATTCTTGTTTAAAAGTTTTCTTTTTAGGGCCTGGGGAGACTTCCCAGCTGGTAAAACGCCCACTGCAAGAACATGAAGACCCGAGTTGAATCCATAACACTATTGTAAAGGGCCTGGCATTACTTATAAAGCATAATCCCAGTGGTGAAGTGGTAGAGACTCACTTTTTTCTAAACGTTTGTTGACCAGCTTGCCGCTTCCTTTTGGTGAGCTCCATCCAAGCAGAGACTGTCTTCAAACACAAGATAGGCGGCTCCTTAGAAATCAAGATTGTCTCTGGCCTACACACACATAAACATATACAGACATGCATGTGGGGGTAGGATGAGAGGGAGAGAGAGAAATATTACTTTTTAGCAGTACTTAGAAAGTGGGACTGCATTCAGCGTATAAACCTTCAGCCCCACCCCAGAATGCCTGGCTGGGAAACAGCGAAAGGGGAAGAGCGAGGTCCAGCAGGTTTCATTGCACACGTCCAGGTGGTGCTGAGACTCACTCTAAATGCGGACAGTGCTTTAGAGCCAAAAATGCTTACAAATTCCCAGGTCTTTATTTGTTCCAGCATAGAAGCTTGATTGAGCTACAACTCACATGCCAGAGAAAACACCACATGACAGTGGACCGTTCCACAGACGTTAGAATAGTGTGAAATTGTGCAACTGTGTCCACACCTGCCTTAAATTCTCCCCAGACTGCACCCTTCAGCTCTGGGCAGTCACGAATCTGCTTACTTTCTTTGCGTATTTACCTACCCTGAGCATTTCGTACGAAGGGCATTGCATATGTGACCCCTTTGTGACCAGTGTCTTCTTAGTCAGATGTGACACCATCAACCCGTTTTCTAACAAGAGTCTCTGCACAAACAGGATTCCATTTTGTGGCTTCAGAACATTCATCAATTGATACACTCTTATTCACACAGTCAGGTTTAATTAAAGTCTATAGTGTTAGCACGCTTTTTTCTTTGTGTGAAGCTCCCAGTGTGTTAGTTTTTTCTAGGACCAAGAAAAATAGTATGAAGCTTCTGATCATATTATTCTTGTCCCCTCCCTAGGAGACTTAGGATTTGTAGGCCGTTTTGAATGCCACTAGTACTGCCGCCAGATAGATAAAGGGAACGTATAGTATCTAATCTGTTGCTTGTTTTAGGAATTCTTTATTGTGGCCAGTAGGGTCCTGTTGACTCAAGTCTGGGTGTTCATGTGACTGACATGTGAGTAGGAACCACGGATGCAGAAGTCAATAATATTTAAAACATTATTACTGTATTTTTTAAATTGTTCTATATTTTTCAAATAAATAATAGGGAATTTGACATTCTAATAATGTATTAGGATACAGGCCATTATTTTTGCTACTACTTCTAAAAGTTTAGTTCTTTGAAAGCACAATATTTGTGGATTGACTCTTCCATGTTTTCAACACAGATTCAAGAGCTCCTAAAGGAATTCCTGACAGAACCTGGTATTTTAAAGATGGTATTTGACTCTCTATATCTTTTGTAATTTCCCTCAACTTTAACTTGTTTTGTTGGAGCAGTTTGGAGTCTGGAGCAAGAGGAGACAAGGCATGACTCACAGTGAACTCACTGATGGAGGCCAGCACCTCACATGGTCTCCATTTCCTCCCAGAGCTCACAACCCCTTCCTCCAGCTGCGCTCCTCGCCAGCCAATCTGCTCTGGGGCTAAACATGAGAACACCCGGAAATGAAGGATTCCATCTTGTCAGGCCAAAAGGCAGAGCAGTTTCTTTCGCAAACCAGACTTCCTATCATGCAAAAAGAGTTCCACAGCTCTGGTGGGAGCGGGTCCACATCCGTGCGGGGTCAGCCCTTTATTTCACGGGAGGAACACAAACAGCACCCTTGGCCCTGCTTCGCCCTCTGTGTTCGGTGAATTTACTTATCTGGCTGGATTAAGATCTTTGGTTACATCAAATCTCCATCTGGCAGAGGACCAGATGTAATTTTTCAAAGAGAACATTGTCATGGAAAAATATTTTTTAAAAGGGGGCTGCAGTTTTACCTAAAGCAGCTGCTGGGGTGGCACGGAGCAGCGGGAGGGAAATCGTTTTTCCTGAATGCGCTTTTTATTCTCCGGAGGGGCAATACAACGTCCAGCAGTGTGTCAAACAGTTGTTTGGGACCTCGAGCCAAACACTTTCTGGAAACCTCCGCGGATTACGTATCTCAGAACGAGGAAATTTTAAAGCAATCAGTCCTGTATGCCAACAGAACGGTGACTGCCACAGAGAGAAAGTGGCAATGGGCAAGGTCAGCCCTGGACCCCGCAAGCGATGGGAGGGGCTGGAAAAGCTGCAGCTTCTGAAGCGCTTAGTTCAACCCTTCAAAGAAAGTCTCCTCACTGGGTTTTGTCAGTCTGGAGTTCGAAGCCCCCAGAAATGAGAGAGGAGGCGTCTCTGGGTGTGAAAGTGACAGGCTGGTCTCCAGCTCCATGCAGTCTACAGCAGCGGTGAGGTCCCCAGCGTGGAGCAGAACACGCACACGCACACTCACACAGCACACCGCACACCGACTGCCTCTTATCCGAGGCTCTCAGTAGCAAGCTCCTCAGCTGTGAACACGCGGAAGCAGGGCTGGTCCTTGGGTTATGGTGAGGATAACCTGAGATTAAATGCCCAGCCACCTTCAAACAGACCTATAGATACACACTCTGTGCTTGCTTCCTGCCGGACCCTTGCTTATGCTTCTCCCAGTGTAGTTTCCATCCATCTGGTACTTCCCCCACGCTAGGGAAGGGCAGAAGTGAACTTAAGTGAAAAGTGATTGACTTTTTTTTAGAGTGGCCCTGCTGCTCTTTCCTCCTGTGTTTCTCTCCCTCTTTTTGGCTCTCCCAGTCCAATGCTGTCCTGTTTTCACATTCTGCTTCTTTAGATTTACTAATGTATACAGTGTGGCTATTTGTGTGGGGGACGGGGTAAGTGCGTA
>NW_026067897.1:9557193-9712416 GCF_014885135.2 Alexandromys fortis
CTCTCTCTCTCTCTCTCTCTCTCCCTCTCGCCCCCCCCCCTCATCCATTAGGCTAGGCTTGTGGTCCAGCAAGCTGCAGAAATCCATCTGCTTCTGCCTCCCCCATGCTAGGCTTATGGTACCACAGCTGACTTTTAAAAACCATGGGTGCTGGGAGTCCAAGCTCAGGTTTTCTTGCTTGGTTGATAAGCACTTTACCAACTGACCCATTTCCCTTGTCACCTTCACGCTTTCTGTAGAATTTTTTTTTTCCTCACTCGATGGCAGACACAACCTTTAGTGAATCCAGACCCACGTTCTTTCAGCGGCTTCACAAGCATGAAGGACTTCTCAGGAAAGTCCTAGAAAGTAATCTAGTCTGTTTAGGCCAGTTGCACAAAACTGCCAAAGGGGGGCAGGCAAGGTCTGTTGATGAAAAACAGAACTCTGGTTAGAGGAACTAAAAGCTGTCTGGATGGGACAGACCCCAACCATCACTAGTCATGGCCTGCTGCAGTTCACAACTGAGGCGTCACCCAAACCTCATGGTGCAGGCTTGGTGTCCAAGCTGTGGTGGAACCCTCAGGGTGTAGCACAGAGTAAAATCAAGCTTGATCTCTGAGGGCATGCTTCAGAAGGCACTGTGGTCTGTTCCATCTCTTTACTTCTGGTCTGGCCTATGCTCCACTGCAGCACAAGTCCACTGCAGGCCCCAAACAACCTAGCCGATTTCCTGGGGACAGAAACTTTGGGACAAAATAAAAATTTCCTCTTTTAAAGTTGATTACCTCGGGCTTTCCTTAAAGCAGTAAAAAGCTGAATATTCCATGGCCCAACCATGATGATGAAGTAAGGGACCTAATTCACCTCTGGTCAGAGACAACCTATGAGGATCTTCCGATCGCTACTACCTGTGCCAGGCTTTTACCCTGGGACTCCGCCACACTCCCAAGCTGTGACAGTTTCCCTTATGCGCGGCTTGCTGTTCTGTGGCTCTTTAGGCTGGGATAGGTATAGAAATCCTTCCTCCAGGAGTGGACCGCAGGCTACAGAACTTTTATCTCTACCAAACAGGTTCCAGATCCTTCTGTGGAGCTCTATTAGCGACAGCAAGAGCTTATGGTGCTGAGTGCCGCACAGAGTCTAACTGACTGGCTGCCTGATTTTAGCAAGAGCACATGGGTCTGTGTGGCCTGGGTACTGGTGCCCAGGGGCCCAGGTTCAAGGTTTTTGTCATTTATCCCTTGTGATAGCTCCACCCTGAGAAGAACAGAGTATGAGACCACAAGTCCCCTTCCATACTGGTTAGTATAAGAGGAAATAATCTTATTTCAATAAATCCAATAAACCAAAGATTTGGGTTGAGCTGCCCCTGACTTGGTCTTCCAAGGAGTAAATCTATGGGCTACGTTTGGCTGTGGAAGGAGGGTATGACATTCAAAACAAGTGAAACTATTTTAGAAAATTGGGGTTATAATAAAAATTTTGTTAATTTGTCAGACCTGATAAATTTTGTTTTTTTTTTTTCATTAAAAAAATAAAACCATGAACAAACTTTGTGAAAATGTGTAAGAAAGTCCAGGAGTTAAAACAGCTCCTCTTCAGGGAGTGAAAATCCAGGAGTTCAGACAGATCCTCTTCAGGGAGTAAAAATCCAGGTACGACATTTTTGGGAAAGTCAAAATAATGCTCATGACAGAAGCCACCCACAAACTGAAAGGGACAAAGGGAACAGTTATTAAGGAGCAAAGACACAGAAAGAGGTTTTGGTGCTTTCAGGATGGTAAATCTGTCACTTAAAAGCACTACCCATGTGCTAAAAATTCTCTAAATGACTAAAGACCGCTTTTGTCTGGTTGCAAGTTTGTTTGACATCTGCATCCGTAGGTCTTAAGTCTTACTTTCTGTAATTCAGAGCCAAACTGAGTTTCACAACCATAATTCAAACGTCTAGGCAAGCGCTATGTGTGCGTTCTTTCCTAGAAGTGAATGTTTCATTCAGTTCCATGGACTCAATTAGCAATTATCTATCAGTACCTAATGGCCAGGTTGGTTTGACTTAACCCAGGCTTTTCTGAATTAAAGTTGCTTGCATTAGTTTTCTCACTTAAGTTCCACAGTCCAGGAAGCTCAAACAATAGGGAAAGTTTTGAATCATGGTTCTGGAGGCCACAGGTCCAAAGTCAAGGTGAGGGCAGAGTTTGCCCCTTATGAGGGCTTGAGGGAGAAGTTTCTGGTCATTGAAACTGAGGTAGTATTTCTTTTGAGCCCCTTGTCTAAAAACAAGATAGAATAGTTTAAGAAATATGTGGTCCATCATATAAGGCTCTGCTTTGGAAGTGTAGTGCTGGTTCTGAGTGTCATATGCAGAAGGCCTCAACAAGAAATGGCTCTACTTTTGCTACCTCAAGTTCATGGTGGTTTGAATGTGATACTCACTTCATAGAGACAGCACTTCTGGTGTGGAATCGAGACTGCTCCCAGATGGACACTATGCAATCTGATCTCTCATGCACAGGGCAGTGGCAATAAGGTGCAGCATTTAGTCAGCCATGCATGCATGAAACAGTCACAGGCCTGCAGTGCACTATTAACCAGTGTGCTTGATAGGTGGGGCGTTATACAGTACTTTCTCCTCCGCTATCCTTTTATTCGTGATAAGTTTATTGAGATGCAACACATTGGATGCTGAGGAGCATCTGTGCAGTATTTCCCGGTGAGTGGAAACCACTCTATTTATATAGCTGTTATTTTAATTGTTATTTGTGCACGATCTTGAGAGACATGAGCTTATTATTACCTTTCTCTTGAGCAGTATGTGTGTTGTGTGACTTAAAAATAAAAATTTTGCATATTGCGGTCTTTTTTAGAGTCAGTAAAAGATGCATACTACCTTTTGACATTTTAAAGCAATGTAACTTTTTTTTAGCCAAAGATATTATCAGTTAGCTCCTCATTTTTGGTTTCAGTTTTCCTCTTTATCTAGCAATGGAGACTATCATCTGTGTTATTAGGCATAAAAATACAAATTTCTCAGCATCATCCTTTTCCCCCTTGGTCTTATTCGTAAATCTGTTTCTACTGAGTGAAATATCAAATTCCACCACACAGGGGAAGCATCGCTCTGTGTAGACTCAGCTAGAAAAGCCATGTTCTGAGGTTTTAGGTAGAATTTCAGAACCTCAGAGATAGCACCGAGCCCCACAGAAGTGATCTCACTAGTAAGAAAGGTCTGTTGGTGGAAATTCCACCAGTGCAAACTTCAGTTTAAAAATGTGTTTGGAGAGTTGTGTCATCAGTGAAGCCTCGGGGGAGGTAGTTTTCCTCGGCTCTGTGGGACTCTGTCCGCACATCTGAGCAGATCGGGATGAATGCCATACAGTACGTCTGGGAGGGAACAGATTCCTATTCAAGGCACCATAAGGGTTCCAGATTCTGGTTACCTTACCAGAGGCAGGACAAAGCAACAAGGAGAATAATCTGGAGAGGGCTGGAGAAAAGAGCGGGCTGGAAGAATGCTGGCTCCACAGATGAAATGCCTTGAATGATTATGATAGAAAAGAAATAGGAGGAGGAGGAGGAGGAGGAAGAAGAAGAGGAAGAAGCCACCCTAGAAGATCATTTAAGCTCATACCTTCATACCTGTTGTAGGTATTTGAGCTCAGCTGCGGTAGATGGTGATGGACTTATATTTGACTCCATGCTGAGGTTAGCCTAAGCAGGTATACAATGTAGAATGTACTTGTTTTTGTCTCTGTGCCAACAGGAAAAACAACCACTTCACTTATTTGTGTTTTCCAGTTGAAAACTAGGCACAGTAAGGATGACTTGAAGTTCCATCAAATGTTTATCCTTATCACAGCTTCAACAGGTTTGTAGCAGTAGGTCGTTACTAAGGCTGAAGTCTGAAAGGAGAAATAAGTCCCTGCTGCAACCCATCCATCTTCTCCTGACACCTGGAAGGAGGTACATGGACAAGCATGGACTCGGCAGAGCAGATACTGGTCCCCAAAGCCCTGGATTGATCTTCTTCCTCTGTAGATTTACATATAGCCCAGGAGCTCGTAGCCTAGTGGCTGCCCTGCAGAGACATCATGGTGCTGGGGAAGGTCGTTCCTCAGACTCAGTCCAGTACCCAGGCGATTCTGTTCCCTCTGCTAGCGCAAGTATAGGACAGAGCACCGAGGCAGTGTGCTGCAGGGTGAACTCAGCAGAGGGCCTGGGGGTTCTGCAGTCAATTCAGGGAACATGTTAGTTCTAGCCTATCGCCATCAGTCTCCCCTTGCCTTGCTTCTGAGCTCCACATCTGTCTGTACAGCTAGCTGCCTGAGACCCAAAAAAAGAAAATTTTTTTTTCTCCCTCAGCACCATGGGCCCCTGATGGTCACCCACCCAAAGAAGGGAGGCATCACAGCCTGTCAGGATTCTGCCTGTCCTTCCTGCATTCCCAGTCACTGTGGCTAACTGTCAAAATCTTTTTGGTTCTATTGTAAAGGAAGGTCTTCCATCTCACTGTCTCCTTCTACCTCCTTGTCAACACCTGGGTCAACAAAACATCTTTGCCTAGAAGATGCAGGACCTTCCTGTGAGTATTCTCTCTCTGCCTGCCTGTCTGTCTGTCTCCAATCCAATCAATCTTTCCCTCCAACATATAGGCAACCCTAAAGAACTGAAATTATATCATATTTGGGGCATTCTTAATATACTTTAAGTACCATTTTCCTTTGCTTTCATTGTAGCCTAATGTGGCCAATTTAGACAACTGGCCTGAGTCTTTCCTGGCTTTAGTACTGAAGTCTCCTTTGGTCCCAGAAATCCCTGCACTACAGCAGTCTAGGACAATAGCTCACCTAATCCCAACCAGATTTATTTTCCCCAACTTCATCCCGTTTCTCCTAGGGCTTCACTTCCTAGAACTCGGCAGAACGTTGTGATTGGATCTTGTAGATGGGCTGGGCCCACACTCAGATCTTTGCCCCTAACTTTTCCTTACCATGACTTTTGGTCCCCAGAAGTTCACATAGCGGTGTCCTTTGTCTCATGTGAAACTTGTTGGGTCGTATTTTGGTGCACTTAGTTATGGAACCCTGGTTCTTCCTACCAAACAAACCGAAGCTGTCATGTATGTTCTCTTCTTCCTGAGCTGGAGATGGAACCCAGGGCCTCGTACAAGCTGGGCAAGAGGCAACAAGCCTCAGCTCCCACCCTGACCTTGCTATCTACGTAATTGCTGCGTTTACACCTTTCTCCTTCAGAAACCATACAAAATTTATGAGAGCAGACCCCACTGTTTTTTATTTAAACCAGTGGTTCATCACCCTTTAGGGGTCACACATCAGATATACCACATATCAGATGTTCAAAGGGACACAACATTAGACAGGCTGAAAACCACTGATTTAAACTGCACCCGGAACAATGTGTGTGACGCCATGTATACAAGAAACGGATCCGACTAACACAGGGAGCTAAGGTGTCTTCCCATTGGTTCCAGCTAAACCACCGAACTTTCCTATGAACACGGTCGTCACTTGCAGGTTCTGTTTGCTGGGTGAACTTCCAAGGACAGGAGATCAGTTTGTCCCCATCGCCCTGCCCGAGGAAACCACAGAGGTGATTTGTAGAATCCATCTGAGATGGCCCGAGTCCTGACTTGTAGAGCCCCCACCCTTTGTACCGCCTATCCCTTATGGGGCTCAACACCGCTGAATAATTAGTCAGTCTTGCACATCATCTAATTCTCCAACCTCTCGTTCAGCCTTCTGCAAACTCCGCCTAGGTATGCAAAATGCAAAGACATTTTTTTAAACCTCAATTACACCTCACATTTTCTACTTATTTTCTCAGAACTAGCTTAAATGCCACAATTTTATGAAACCTTCCTCAAATACCTTCACAGAATGATTTTGCCTGACTCTGCACTGCCAACTGCAGGTTATTCGTCCTCTCTCTCTAGTCCCTTCCTCCTTCCCTTTCATTTCCCCCTCCTTGCTATGTTTTGTTAATTCCATTTTCAGTGGGGTTTTACAAGCAGAAAAAAAACAAATTTTCATATTCTTTCTTATTTATTCTCTCTTCCCACACCGCCACAGGGTATCCTGGCTGGTCTCTAACTCTTGATCCTTTAGAGTATTAAGATTACAGGTATGACACAGCCAGCCTTTAAGTTCCTCTTGGCCCTTACTGTCTTTTTCTGTTTTAAATAGCAATAGTTAACATAGCTTAGAGTCATCTGAGAGGAAAGTCTGTCATCGATATCATCTATATCATGATTAGTTTACTTCACCCAAGAAATTATTGTTTTGAGGACAAAGGATCCAATCTTTTATATTTTCAGCGTGTGCTAGGAATGTATAGGAAGCTAGGAGCATGTATACAGCAAGCAGTCAGAGTGGATGGCTGGGTGGATGATTGCAGCAATGATCAATGTATTCGCCATCTGGCATCAACAGAGAACAGATAGATGAAGAGCCCTTTACGACGGAATGCACAGTGCATAAACAAATAACTAATCGTGTAGCATGAGGGTGCATTTGGGAAAAACTCAACAGGATGAGACAGAACTCAAAATCCAGAGCTGAGTATGACCACTGATGCTTCTCCTCCTCCAGGGGCCTGTACAGCGAGGAAGTCTTCAAATTATTTCCAGCTTGATTTCTTTATATCCTGCAAGCAAAGTGTCTTGTGTCTTCAGCAATGAGATCTTACCATCTACTTATTGCAGGCAACCAAGAACAAGGGAAAACACCTGCATTTTAAGGCCTCTGGAAACTCACTGACTTATTTAATAACTCACAGGAGTTACACCATGGCAGGGACTGAAGGTTGTTGTTTAATACCATGGTACTGACCTGGGAGACAAAATGTACCCACTGGTACAAAGTCAGCCTGAAGATTATGGGGGTGTCCTGGTTAGTTTCATTGCCAATTTGACACAGCTTAGAGTCATCTGAGAGGAAAGTCTTGATTGAGGAATAACTCAGATCATGTCAGTCCCTGAACATGTTATTAGGGAATTGTTGTCATTATAAATTTCTGTAGGAGGCCCTACCCAATTGTCAGTTTTTCCATCTCTGAGAGGCCATATAAGAAAGCTGGATGAGCATATGCCCACTAATAAGCCCATAAGCAGCATTCCTTCATGCTTTCTGCTTCCAGTTCTCGCTTGACTTCCTGCCCTAACTCCTCCAGTGATGGGCTATAACTTGGAAGTATAAGCCAAGTAAATCTTCTTCTCCCTTAAATTACTTTTGGTCAGAATGTTTTATCATGGCAATAAGAATCAAACTTGACAGGCAGCCGTCGACAGCTTTCTGAAGGGATTTGAGGCCCACTCTACAGAAGACTGTGCCGGATGCTGTAAAGCTGGCCCCAGGCTCTAGTGGGCAACTGCTATAATTGCTTTTATAAATGAATATGTTGTCAAACTACCTTAAAATATTCATATTAATGCCTACAGATTAATGTTGTTTATTATATTTAGGCAGATAAACCTCTCCTTCAGTGGGTAGCCATCCAAAGGCACATGATTGGTCAAAGAGACTGTTGGGGCTCATTCCTAAATAGAACATCTGAATCAACTTCCCTCTCTTCTCCAAGGCATAGGGGCTAATGAGGAAAGGAGAGAGAAGGAATGTAAGAGCCACAGGGTGGGAGGAGTGCTGTGAGAAGCTGTCTCTGAAGATGGCACGGCCGGCATAGCCTCAAACTCACTGCAACTGCGGTTAGCGTAACAAGACCCAAACAAGCTCACACCAAAGTGTCTGTCAGCATTTCAGCAGAAGGCACTAACTAGACCCAGTGGAGTACTAACACAGAAAGAGGAAAGACAGGAAGGGAGGAGAAGGGGTTGCTGGATGATGTCTGGAGGGGGGGGGAGAGGAAGGAAAGAGTTGGGGATGGATATGATCATGATAGGTTACAAACAAGCATTACATTGTCAAAGAATAAATAAATGGTTTTCAGAAACAGCAACAAAGAGAAAAGACAATATTTTTGTGAATTTTAAGAGGGAAATATTTCTGTGAAGCAAATAAGGAGAGGCACAGAGAGGAAATTAGCTAGCACAGCTGTCAGAGTGAAATACCATGTGTGAGAAATGGACAAGCACTTGCTAAGGACTGGAGAGTTGGCTCAGTGGCTAAGAGCACTTGTTATTACAGAGAACTCGGGTGCAATTCCCAGCACCCACAGTGAAGCTCAAAACTATCCATACCTTCAATTCCAGCTGATCTGATGTCCTTTTCTAACCTTTATGGGTACCAATCACACACACAGTGCACAGACATACTTGCAGTCAAAACACTAGTACACAAAAACCTAAATAAATAAATCTGAATTTTTTATAAGAAAAAAACACTTATTTAGCTTAAGTTTGATAGGCTGAATGTTCAAGTCTAGCAAGCACATTGGTGTGATCTCATATGCATCAAGACATGGTAGAAAAAGAAGGGAGAAGAGAAACAAACAGGGCAAAATACACTGTGTAGCCTTAAGTCATAAAAACTCACATTCACTACTCCAAATTCATTTAGTGAGTGAGCGCCAGTCCCTAAAAAGGGGCTCTTTCAATGATCTCCTACTAAGCCCTACTTTCTTGAGAGGTCACCACCGCAACACTGTAGCACTAAGAACCAAGTTTCCTACAAGAGACCCCTGGCAAGACCATGCGTGTCAATCCAGACAGTGAGTATGGAGGAGGATGTGGCAAAATGTTAAGACTCCCAAAATGTCACATTGTGAAGCCTTCATCTGAAGACTGTCACATGAGGAGGGGTTTAAGATGACACATGTAATGAAAAGTTTCTATGAGAGTACATGAAAAACACAGTTCCAACAAAGCATAAAGACACGAGAGAAGGCAAAAGGGGAAAAAGAAAACAAAAGAGAGATCCTAGGGCAGGGCAGCATGGGCATATGGCTGGCTCTCGCTGGCTTTGAGATGGAGAAGGGACCATGAGTGAAGGACTGCCAGCCGCCTCTGGAAGCCAGGAAATGAACTATGCCCTTGAACTTTGGAAATGGACAAAGCTTCCATGGACTATCGAGTCTAGCCCAGTGGGACTTGCCAGAACCGAGTGGCTTTCACATGTCTAACCCATAGAAATATAATATAAGAAACATGCAGTGGGTATTTGAAAAAATCCATTTTTAAAGTGTGTGTGTGTGCGTGTGTGTGAGTGCTATGAATATAAGTGTCCATAGAGATCACATGACGGTGTCAGATCCCTGGAACTGAAGTTACAGGAAGTGAGCTGCTCAATGCAGGATATGGGGACAAAACTCCAGTCCTCTGCAAGGACTTTTAACCACCAGTCCATCTCTTCATACTCAAACGTGTATGTTTGAAGTGCACAAACCTGTGGTGGTGTGTTATAGCAGTAACAAAAATTAACGTGCAGTGAGAAAGAGAGAGAATGAGCAGGTATGAGCCATTGAAGTTTTTCTGGGTCAGAATTAATGAGATTTTATATTGGAGTAGTGACTTATGGGAAGGGAGGCAAAAAGATGCTGGAAATAGCTTGCAGATGCAAACTGCAAGGACTTTGGAGACCCTGGACTGGGTGCAGGTCACTGAAACAGGGAGGGAAAGATGGAAGAAAGGTAGATCGGTTTCTGTAGCAACACAACTGAGAGTTACAGTCTTTGAGACTTTTGATATCAGATGAGGAATGAGGTTCCTCAGGGAAACGCTAAGAACAGGAAAATGAAGCTGAGTGCAGGCTTGGGGGCAAACAATATTAGATCGCCATGGAAACAAAAAGAGAAGCAAACAGAAATAAAGAGAGTCAAAAAGAGGTCAGAGATGAAGGAAAATCTGAGGAGCTCCCTGTCATAGGATCTAGGAGAGGCAGAAAGACTAATAGTATAGAATGTGCCAGAAAAGCAAGATAAGATGAGGCCAGTCAACTGTCTGAATGTGAAACACCCTCCACACTCCAGACTCCTGCATTGAAAGATCAGGCCTCAGCGGATGATATCAATTCAGGAGGTGACTGACATTTCAGGAAATGAAACCCTGTGGGAGAATGAAGTCACCAGGGCCATCTTTGTCCCTTCCTGTCTCTCTGCTCATGGCCTCCATAAGGTAAACAACCTCGTAGAACACCAGGAGCCCATCACCTGGTGTTTTCTCTCACAACAGCCCCTGTCACGGTGTTTTCTCTCAGCACAGGCCTGTGTCATGGTGTTCTCTTCTCACTACAGCCCAGGTCATGGTGTTCTCTCTTACTACAGCCCACGTCACAGTGCTGTCTCTCAGCACAGTGTTAGTAGAAGGCTCTAGGGCAGCTCACGGTGTGGAGCTGGGACTCTAGGGAAGAAGAAATCTCTCCTGCCCTTTTCCATAATCGGCAGCTGTGTGTGGCTTGATAGACTGGCCTTTCCCTGAAGGCATATGTTTTCCACAGCTGCTATAACAGATCATCAGAAAACTGGGTAGTTTAAATCAAGACAAACTTACTTTTGGACAGTTCTGAAGTCTAGAAGTCGGGGTGAAGGTGTTTGCAGGAGTGCACCCCTGAAGGCTCTCTGTGGTGCTCCAGTGTCTGCTGTGGCTTCTAGCCCTCCAGCTGGTATATTCTTTAAGAGCCTCTCTGTTCAGCCTGTCTGGTCACCATGCCTGCTGCCCTCTCCTCTGGCAATCCCCGTGTCTCTTTCCCGTAGGGATCCCCATGCTTGGATTTACGCCCCACTCTGATAATCCAGTTTAAAAATCTTCCCCAAAATCTTTAATTCAATAATATTTTGTCCCTATATGACATCATAAATTCATCATAGGTCGCAAATATTCACAGATTTTTAGGACAAAGACTGTTGAATTTTTTCCTTGCCAATCTTCCTCTCTTCCTGCTTCCAGTGGTTGGTGGGGACTCAGAGCAGATGATCTTCATCCACGGTCCAGTTCAGCCTGGCAGTTTGTGATGCACCAAAAGACCAATAAGATGAGATCCTCAATTATTATCCGGCACATTTTTACGATCATGAACATCACAGGTGAGTATTTGTTTCAGTCACAACAGAAGCCTATATCTGTGTTCCGTTTAGTTTCTCTGCTGATCTACACTGCACTGCAGCCCACAAACTCCATCCGGCACAGGCTGTGCATCACAGTGGGCTCGGGTAGCAAAGCCCATGCTCTCATTTACTCAGAGGGCTTTTATGATTTTCCTATAGTCTGTTCCTCTAGGAAGCAAAATTTGGACATCACCGTGATAAGAGAAAAAAAGCTTTGGTTGCAGATACTGAGATATTTGATTTAATTATTTTAAGGCACATTAAGTGCACCCCGACAGCTGTTGACAGAGAGGAAAGGGAACTCCTATTCAAGTAAATGCTTTAATAAATGGCTAATTTATGAGCAAATTTGGTGTTTAGGAACAAAATTTGCATATAAAGTGGTTTTCTAAATTGCTCTACAATGGATGGAGCCTTAGGCTTTCCCCCTAGCTTGTGCTGTTTTGAGATTGTTTTGTGAGCTGTTCTTTGACAGAAAGTGCAAAGGTCCACTTTGACCCTGATACTCTGTTATTTCAAATTCTGATGTAGAAGAGCCTTAAAAACTAATGAGGGATCTGTCACAATGAAGAGAAATAAAGAAGTTGCATTTGAATTTGTGTCAAGCAAGCCAGGAAAATACCTCTTCCTCCATCTACCACAGCTCTCCTTTGGGTGTGTGGGGAAAGCACTTTCCTTTTCTGCCCTCAGCTGCTTTCCTCTTGACTGAGATAACAGATGTTTGTCAAAGACAAGAGATACAGAAGACAAAAGAGCCAGCTGCAGCACCTGAAGGCACCTTGAAGCTCACCAGAGTTAATCAGGGTTTATTTATGACAAGTGGGAACAGCACAGATTCTCCATCAGTGTTGCCGGCAATCTCCCTCTGCTCTCTTCTATGGAAACTAGACGTTTTTGATCACTGTGTTCCCAACATTTGGGATCTCTTCCCTGTGGGAAACAGGAAGTCCAAAGTTAAGAACTAGAAAAGTCTCCCAAGGCTAAGAACTAGGCTGTATCTCCTAATAAAACTCAAAACAAAATAAAGCACAAGCCATGAAAAATGTTGTCAATATAAATGGAAAATGACTAAGCATTCTTTAAAAGTCACCACTTTTAGAGGAAAACAATCAGGTCTATCTACAAATAAGCAAACTGAGGAAGCATGATGAGGTCTCAGTGCTGGGCTCTAAAATTCTTTTTTTTTTATCCACAGCAAGAAGACACCATTGAGCATAAGTTGGCAGAACAACAGTTTCCTCTACCAAACTCCCTGTAAGTTTTGGGGAGGTGCCATCACTTAAACCTGACCTTGGGTTCCTGTATCTATCTTCACAGGGTTCTGTTCTAGCAATAAACACGCTCAGTCAGATTAACCAGAATCTTCTACCTTAGTATCTGATGACTCATCATACCTGATCCAATTCCTTACTGAAACCATCTTCCAGGTGGTATCCCTTCCCCTGGAATTCCTTCAACAAGATTCCTGCTCTCTCAGTTTCCACTGCGCCGCCACTTTAGTGGCGTATCTCTGCTGTGGAAACTCCTTCAGCCAATAGCCTTTAAGATACCTGCCCACTTGGGCGTGGTCTCATAAATGCAGCCATAAAGCTTGTTCTCTCTCTCTCTCTCTCTCTCTCTCTCTCTCTCTCTCTCTCTCTCTCTCCCCCCCCCCTCCCCCCCCCCCTCTCCCTTCCCCCCCCTTGTCCTCTCCCTCCTCCTCNGAGGACTCTGAGCCTACCCCTGTTAACTGTGAGCCTACCCCTGAATAAGGAACCTTTTATTATATTTAATTCTGAGCTAGTGTGGGATTACTTTATAGCATCCATCCTCATCTGGCACCCACGTGAATCCAACTCAATTCCTACCAGAATAGACCCAAAAGGTCTGCGGTCCAGAGTTCTCCCACCTGAACCCGCCTGGCTTGATTGGCTTGAGTTCACCTACTAAGTGTCAGTTACTTTAAGACTTAGCCAAAGTTAGTTGCTTCAGTGTTGCAAATAAGACTTTGGGTGATTGCCTAGGTAGCCGGCTGTCACTGTCATTTATTGCACATTTTGGAAGCTGCTTGATTTGCACTTCCTGTTTACTCAAGTAATATTATTTTCTTTCTTGTCCCTCAACAACACATCTTGTTGGGTGCTCTATCATTACATTTTGTTTGTTGTAACAAAATAACTGAGTCAGGCTAGCTTTCTTAAAAACAAGCAACACAAACGCAAAAACAGTTGTATGTAACTCATCACTCTGGAGATCCGAGCATCAGCCAGTAGCAGCAGCTCTGTCTCGTGAA
The DNA here is from genome assembly GCF_014885135.2 of Alexandromys fortis. Lineage (NCBI taxonomy): Eukaryota > Metazoa > Chordata > Mammalia > Rodentia > Cricetidae > Alexandromys > Alexandromys fortis. Next base: position 9,570,461 of record NW_026067897.1, read on the forward strand.
AGTCTCAGGGAGGACACCAGAAACTTCTAAGATATGGAGAATTCACAACACCGAACAGAAAAGCCAGAGACTGGGTGGTGCTCCAAGCTCCAAAGTCCCTGCTGAGGCTGTTCCCCCAAGTAACCTAAGAATATTCAGTAGCCCAAACCGAGGTAAGCCCGGCACAAGATAAATTCAAGCCTTGCTCAGATGTCAGGAGAGACCTTCCCTGGATGGTACCCTCACCTAACAATACTCTCTTGGCTGTGCTCTGCCGCACTTGCTTCTGTAGGACTTAGCACCACCTACTATTCATTTTGATAATCTTTTTTTAAACCAATTCTCTAGATTATAAACTTAAATCCAGTGGTTTCTCCACAAACATTGATGTAAGAGAGTGGAGGAGACTTCTGAGGGTGGGTGGCGACGTGGGTTTGACAAACACAAGCTGTGTTCCTTGTAAAGAACACTTGGTTCCTCGTAGCAAGCACTTCTTATCACAACCCCAGTGCTTTCACGGTCAAAGTACTCATCATGGAAAACACCGCGATTTTCTTATTTGTAGCAGACCTAAACTAAGCTCAGAGACTCCCGTTTCTTCTCATGGCAAACTTTGGTTTTTACCCCTCTACAATTAATGTGTCACGTTGATTCAACCCAGTCTTTTCGAGGTAACGCTGAATTAGATTAGCAGTTTCTTCCCTGCCTCTTCTGCCTACTTGTGCTATATGAACCACATTCTGTAAGGAAGCCTGGGCTCTGCAGAGTGAAACATGGTGTTTCTATCTGCGCAGGCGCAATGTTGCGGATGTCTTCAGGTTAGGCTTCCTCTCTTCTTGCAGGGCATGCTGGTTCACTCAGCTCTGCTCTCTCCGAGGCCATGGCTTTGGGATGTCAGGGTAATATCTCAGGTTAATTCTCCAGCAGTAGAACCTTTCTGCATTCGAGAAAGGATGGCAGCCCCCCAGGTGGTGTGAAGAATCTTGGCTTCGCTTTCATCATCCTCCCCCTTCGCCTCAGCTCCCCTTCTCCTCAGGGAGAAACTGCAGATGGCCGACCTTACTAGACCCTGGAGTTTCTGGCCTTACATGAAGTGTGCACACTAACGCCCAATAGGCAAGTTCTCGGGCTTCCTGGGTGAGCCCGTGTACTGGCTTGAGCTCAGGTTTACCTCTACGTGTAGTTTCTCTGCATCGGTTTCCACTTCATCTAGGTTTGAACAAAGAGCTATAACTGCTCCACAAGGGCCTGGAAGGAAGTGTGATTCTCGGCATTCCTTGGTTTCCTGTAAGTGCCCAGTTTCCATTTAGATTGATGTTCAGGACCGTAAGATGGCTTATTCATTCCCCCTTCTCTTTTTCAAGAGTAGAGTTACTCATTTAAATTTTTTTTGCCATGCTATGACGGTTATATATTTATATATTCCAGTATTTGAGATGAGATGCCTGCTCTTTTCTTTTTCCTTTTCCTCTTTTTTAAAATTTATTCTCTCATATATTACAATCATGATTCCAGTTCCTCCACCCAGCAATTTCCCCAGTACCCCTCTTCCTAATACTTGCTCCTTTCCTCTCCCTCAGATCCAATGCCCTTGCTTTTCCCTTCAGAAAAGAGCAGTCCTCTCAGGGATATCAAGTGAACACAGGCTAATGAGTAACAATAAGATTGGGCACATCCCCTCAAGCAAGGCTGAACGATGCAATCCAGTAGGAGGCAAAGGGTCCCAAGAGCAGGCAAAGATCAGACAACTTCATTCCTGCTGTTAAAAGTCCCACAAGACCAGGCTGGCCTCGAACTCACAGAGATCTGCCTGCCTCTGCCTCCTGAGTGCTGGGATTAAAGGCAAGCGCCATCACCACCCAAAGTTCCAGGACAGGCTCCAAAGCTACAGAGAAACCCTGTCTTAAAATAACAAAAAAAGTCCCACAAGAACAAGCTATATAACCATACTATACATGCAGAAGACCTAAGCCAGATTCATACAGACTTCTGAATGTCACTTAAGTCTCTATGAGCCTCGTTGAGGCCTGCTTAGTTGATTCTCTGAGCATGTTCTCCTAGAGTCCTCTACCCCTCTGGCTCCTTCAATCCTTCCCCCTCTTCTGCAGGTTCCCTGGGAACCAAACAATATTTGTTGTTTTCATGAGTTGCTGGAAGAAGACTCTTTGATGATGATTGGACTAGATTCTGGTCTATAAAGCATAATAGAGTACCATTAGGAGTCAATTCATTGATCAGTCTATCTATCATCTATCTATCTATCATCTATCTATCTATCTATCTATCTATCTATCTATCTATCTATCTATCTATCTATCATTTCCAGTCATATTTGGTTTGATCCTAGGTCTCAGGGCTGCCCAGCCTCTGGTTCCTGACCATCCAGGCCGTGTCAGGCATGAGCCCTCTCTCCTGCTCTTTATTAATGAGAGATGAATTGTGTCTCAAACTAAATGAACATTTCAGGGTAAATTGTTCCAGTCTGTAAGCTGTCACTGAAACAAACAGTGATAGTAGATAAGATTTAGTCCTGAAAACTGAGGACTGGCCGTTGTCGATAGCAGAGGCTCTTAATCACGTTGTTTTGTTTCTTCTTAGTGACAAGTGGTGCATGATAATAGTTCTGTAGATAAAGAAATGTTAAAGCCAGGCTGTCTTCAACCCACTAAAATATATTAAATAGATGCTATTCAGTTCTTTAGAGAATTTCAAAGTTTCATTAAAAGATTCTCTGAAAACATCCTTTGGTTGACTCAGTTTTTTCTGTCAAATGGTCATCGATTCACATTACCGCATCTTTTCTGTTTCTAAAATAAGAATTAGGTCTTTGAGCCCCGAGATTCAAGGTCAGTGATTCTTATTAAAATATGGCACACAAAAGTAATATTCTTTATATTATTATTATTTTAATTAAAATATGACTGCATCATTTCTCCTTTTTTTTTCTTCCTTCAAATTCTTCCTGTTCCCCACCCCAGTCTCTTTCCAATTCATGGCCTTTTAAAAATAGATAAAATTTAAAATACATATGGAGATGATTTCAGGAATGGTCACGAGTCATGGGATAACCAGTATGGTAACTCATCTGGAATAGGGTTAATTCTCCAATGCTCCTCATTCCTAAACTGCTGGTGAGAGTGTCTAAGGACAGGGCCCTATGAGATTGCCCCCTTCCAAGTCAGCTTGTCTAGTGGTGCTGTTCTTGTTCTGGTCTTATTTAGGCAGCCATGTTGTTGGGGTGTAGTTTCCCTGTTATTTCCAGGTGACACAGTTTCACAGAAGACTCCCTGGTCTGGCTCTTACAGTCTTTATGCCCCATGTTGCCCAATGTTACCTGAGACTTAATTGCAGAAATTGTGTTACAGATGTGTGTTTCCATTGAGGCCAGACACCTCATTGTCAATTGTTCTCTGCCTTTTGACAAGTTGTGGTTTTCTGCAGACCACAATAACACTGATGACAGCGTATGCTGGAGAGGATGTGGGGTAAAAGGAACACTCCTCCATTGCTGGTGGGAGTGCAAACTGGTACAGCTGCTTTGGGAATCAGTATTGTGATTTCTCAGAAAATTAAGAAACAACCTACCTCAAGACCCAGCAATACCACTCTTGGGTATATTCCCAAAGGACGCTCAATCATACCACAAGGACATGTGCTCAACTATGTTCATAGCAGCATTATTTGTAATAGCCAGAATCTGGAAACAACCTAAATACCCCTAGACCGAGGGATGGATAAGGAAAATGTGATACATTTATACAATGGAGTACTACACGGCAGAAAAAAATTGCCATCTTGAAATTTGTGAGCAAGTGGATGGAGCAAATGAATGATCTACACATTGAGTGAGGTAACCAGACCCAGAAAGACACATTTAACATGTACTCACTCATAAGTGGGTTTTTGACATAAAGAAAAGAAAAACCAGCCTACAATTCATAACCTCAGAGAACCTAGACAACAAAGAGGGCCTTAAGAGAGACATACATGAATCTAATCTATAGGGGAAGTAGAAAAAAACAAGATCTCTTGAGTAAATTGCGAGCATGGGAATCATGGGAGAGGGCAGAAGTGGAACTGAGAAAAATACATAGCTCAATAAAAACTAAAAATTATTTTGCATGAAAAAAATTTCATGAAACTGACTAAAGATCTACTTCTCATACTTGATACCTCAGCTGACTCTGGAAAAAAGCAGTTTGGCTCAAGTAAGTAGTGAACACTCGGTGCTATCTCATTTTTAAGCTTGTCAGTAGCTTATTATATTAAATATTCTGAGGAATCCAAAAAAGGACTTGAAAACATATATTATATTTATATATATTATAAAACATAAATATAATTTTTGAAGTAGTAGATCACTGAGTTTTCAAATTAATGAAATAAAAACTCAAAATTTAGGTGAAAAAAATCTATGAGGATATCTGTGAAAAAATAAATCAAGGTTTCTCATCTCCCATATAAGCTAAAATAAAAATAATTCAAAATACACAGAATATTCAACTTAGAAATAAAAACAAATAGTACTAGAGAATTTACAAAAATAATAAATAGAAAAAATAATAACTCTGAAAGTTTTTCTCTAAAAAATAATTCCATAAAAACTTATGTTGACTGACAGATTAGGAAGGTATCAACCACAGGACAGATTTTAAGTGATATCTCAAAGAAACTGGAAGAAGTTATAATAGGGGACTTTATAAGAGGAAGATAAAATAGACAGATAATACTTTGAATTATGAAAGTACACATCTCTAGATATAACAAAGGATTTTGTAGGTGACTTTTTGCTAACATTTCCAAGAATCACTATGTAAACTAAAGTAATATGTATCTGTGTACGTATGTGTATGTGTGTGTGCACATGTGAATGTGTGCCTATATAAATGCATATATATTCCAATTTCTTTTATCACATAGAAACAAAATTTAAATCATATACTAATAATTCGAATCTACCATTGATTTTATATCTTATAAATTGTAAGAAATTCAGTTCTTATAACATTGCATATAGCATGTGTAAATGTTTTATAAGATAGAAGTGGACTCTTATCTCACAGTCTAGGCATACATAAATACAGAATAGGTATGAAATATCTAAAATGTATACCTTGAGAATGTATAAACATATACAGCATTGCATGAAATATGAGAAGTAGATGAGGAAAAGGTAAGACAGGATGCTTGGTTTGGAGGAAGGCGGATTTGTCAGGGTGGAGGCAAACGTGGTAGCAAACAAGGCTCACACTTTATGGGTGAGACCAAAAGGAGGAGCACAGACCTCATTAAAATTTAATAAGCCTGGGTGGTAGACCTGAATGTATTTTATATTTCTCCTTAATAGGTTTTATTCTCTACTTCATACATTTTACAATAAAGAAGAATAAAATAAATTTTTAATCACAAAGCAAAAGGAACCTAACCCCATTAGGAACATGTCAAGGGATATGCAGGATAAGCTACAAGTGAAGACGGGCGTGGGATGAGCACACATGAGATCACTCCGTTTACCTGTGCAGGACCCCACTGTCTAGTACTGGCCATTTCAGGGGAGAGTCAAAGTCTGTGCAATTCAATGCGATTTTTGAGGAATTTGGGCATATTTAGTAAAAGACTTTATATTTAATATATCATCTGACCTTGTAGTCCTACTACATCTAAAAATTTTAGTACATTTATTTATATTTATTCATAGCATATATCATCTGTACTGTACATATATATAAAATTTTGTATACAAAATTTATCTTAAAAAATAAAATATTGCATCTTTAAAAATAGGTCTGAGGCTTCTTTTCCATGTACCACGTATAACTGTAAAATACTGAAACATTCTCGACACAGCACAATGAAATAAACTTCTATGAAACTGTTTAAATATTATTGAGGAATATTCATAATATGTGATGATGCATGTGATAGGTTATCCATTATACAAACAGCACATCACAGACAGAATCTTTTAATGTCTATCACACTCATTAATAACCTATCACCTTAGGCATACATTTCACACAGCAATACACCCAGAAGACAAAATCACAAAAATTTTACAATAAAAAAAAGGGTTCTTATTACAATCGAAGGACATTTCATTCTGAGCATCAGGAAGAGTATGCCCTACTTGTTCCTACCTATGGTGGTCACCTCTTAGCTCTTAGACAGTTGAGTTGGGTCACGTGACTGGTGCTTCCTCACATTATCCCTTTGGTAGCTAATCTTTTCCTATCAGGAGGTTAATACAATTAGTCACTTGTCTCATTAAGGCTACTCTAGTGATCAAGGCATTTCTTGATCCAAGGCAGATGTTTCTGATTAATTTATTTTATTTGATTAGATCAAAACTCTGAAATGAAAATATTTATCTGAGTTGAAATCAGTGTGGTCTGTGTTTGTCATGCTAATAACTAGCAAAGCCCCAAAACTCTAGTGGTGAAGTAGATTTCTCTGAATTGATTTTTTCCTGTTTGGTTTTTGCTTTCATTCTTTAAAGAGAGAGAGAGAGAGAGAGAGAGAGAGAGAGAGAGAGAGAGAGAGAGATAAGTTGTTGACATTGCTATGTTTTGTCCTAAAAGAGTCCACCTGCAGTCAGAAAAAAAAAAAAGAGTCCACCATGATAGAAGCCGAATGATCTTTGTGTCGCTCTCATTTTTGTTGTTCTTATCTTCATGTGTGACTTTAATACTTTTTCCCTCCAATTAGCACACCGTGCTTGTGCTTGGGAGGGGACAGTTACAGTGTCTCTAACTGTCACCTTGTTCGGGTTTGGTGTCCCACCCAGACACTGAGAAGCGCATGTATGAGGAAACAGGACCTCTGGACAGAAGGAGCAGTTTTAACACAGACAGGAGAAAGACAGTATGTGTTCAGAAAGGACTATCCAAAGGAAGGCGTGGCTTGACTTGGAAATCTACTGGAAGAATGAGAACAGACCTAGAATTTAGAGCTGAAGTCGAGATGCTAAGGAACAACTTAACAAGTTTGGAATTTGTCTTTCACTCAAAGTGCACCCACGTGTTTGAACCAAGGGAATTAACAGAAGGAGAGACCGGTGGGGATGCTTTGTGTGTGTGGAGATGGTGAAAACCCTCAGAAAACCCTAAGAAATAGTGAGTGTGTGTGAACTTGGAAATCTGGATCCCATAGCCAGATTTTCTTTGGATAACCAGCTCCCAAATAATGACAAGGAGACTTCTTATTAATTTTGAAAACTTGGCCTTTTCTCCCAACTATCTTGTCTTGTTCCCAAGTGGCTTTTAAAACATAAATTAACCCGTTTATATTAATCCACATTCTGCCACATGGCTCATTACCTCTCCTCAGTACTGTACACCAGACTTCTGGCCGCCTTTAGCTGGTGAATCACTTGCCTCACAATATTTCCCAGAGTTCCCATTTCTGCCTGGAAGTCCTGCCCATCATCTCCTGCCTAGCTATTGACCATCCAACTCTTTATTCAACCAATCAGAAGGTGCCTTAGGCAAATGAGGTAAAAGGGAGACACATCTTCACACAGTATGAACAAATATGCAACAGGACCCAGGATGTACTTTTAAGTAGGGGGAATGGAAGAAGGAGCAGCAAAGGGGGAACAGAAAAGGAATGATTAGGAAGGTTAAAAAAAGGAAAGTGTAGAATTCACTATTAAGTGATTCACAAGCGTTCATTAAGATCATGCAAGGTGGCGAAGAAAGCAGAGTAAAGAGGACAGTGGCTTTCCTGACGTCATAGGCTGGAGACTCTGGGGAGATGAAGGCAGACAGCGCAGGAGCAGACAGTAGCACTTTCAGCAAGCATCAGGGCCTGCCCTCTAGCCTCAAGGACGTACAGTCTAAGGCTTGCTACACTGGAACTCATGAAGATGGTTTAATTTATTTTTAGGTTGAAAGACATGTTTTAATAAACAATATTTATTACATACCAATGCTTTCGTAAGATATAATTTAAAATCTTTTTGTGAATGAAGGAACCAGCAAAAGCTAAAGTGCTAGGACCCCTGAAGCTCACTCAGTGGATAGCTCTTGAGACAGCTGGATTTGCGAAAGCTGAAGCTGGCTGAGCGTCACCCAGAAGGGACTCAGGAAATGAGCACTGTGGAGGATGTTACACAATGGGCTGTTTGCAGAATCTTGGTATTCTTCAACAAGAGAACTGTACATAGTTAAGAGCAAGGCCAAGTGAAATGAAAGAGGCAGAATTCCATGAAAGCTACAGCAAAGGGAAGGACATGGTGACTGGACAGAGCAGCCAGTTTAAACGCCTTTCATGACAATTTTCTTCCAAATCTGTGCCTTCTGTGCACCTTGATTCCACTCCCCTGCTGTGATATTGTCATCTAGGGACAGATTTATGGACTTTAATAAATAGTTGACTCCTGTCCAAATGGCACCAGAGCCAAAGATAATGTCTACTAATGCTCAGGAGATCGCTCACAAAGTAATATCTTCTCATAAATGGATATGGAAGCTGTTCGTTACTGTTTTGTACTATTTCAGTCCTGGGAATGGGACCTAAAGTGACAGCTTGTAGGTGACGTTTCATTTTTACCTAAATGACTGCCCTCTTCTTGTCTTTCCTTGGGTACTATTTAGTAGGGGTCCGATGGAGAAAAAGGAGTTTTAGACATCCAGCTCCTGGCTTAGGTGATTCCAGTTACCACCATTTAAACTCCCATTGTCTCAGAGCCATGACTCCCCCAGACTTATCCAACCATCAAAGGCAAATTGAACAGGGGATTTCTATCTCCCCTCACCTTCTCTTTCATTTGTTCCAGTTGTATAGCTCCAAAACTGCTGCTTAGATCAATAGATTTGTGTAGTAAAAATATGATCTCATTTGTGAGGATGCCTGTGTGATCTATGGGCTCATCTTTCAAAAGTGGATCTAATGGTCTGTTTTCCCATAAACAGTCCCAGAGGACAGTTTCTCCTCGTTCAAGCCAAAACAAATGGTTTCTTATCATTTCAGGCACTATGGTTAGTATGGATCCTGGAAGTAGCCCTGCATTATTTCCTGCCTCAGTTTCCTCATATATAAGCTATGTTTTGAGACCATATTAAGAACCCAATGGATTAATATGTACCAAGTTCTTAATGCTTACTGAATATTCAACCAATATTGGTGATTTTAAAAATACACACGATTTTTCCTTTTCAGACTGTCAGTTATCAATTCTCTGTGTTTGTGTTATTGTTACAGCCCTGGAGCATGCTTTATAGAAAAAAAAATACACAATAGAAGAAGGATTCTCAAAGAAAACATTATCTGTTCCTCACTCGTCTCCTCAGATGTATCGAATCCTGCATATGTTGTATCTTAAATACCTGTGGTGATTCAATCAAAATCGTTCCCCATCATCTGAGGCGTTTGAATACTTGACTCCCAGTTGGTGGCATTGTGGAGGTTTGGGTGGTGTGGCATTACTGGAGGAACTACATCACTGGGGGACTTGGGGTGTTTAAATCCTCTAGCAGCAGTGGGTTTCAGTCTGTAGGTTGTGACCCCTCAGAGGTCCCCTACCAGATATTCTAAATACCAGATATTTACAGTGGCTAAATTACATTTATGAAGTAGCAATGAAAATAATTTGCTGGTTGGGGGTCACTACATCATGAGGAACTGAATTAAAAGATTACAGCATTGGGAAGGTTGAGAATCTCTGCTCTGGCCACTTTGTTTGCTTTCTCTCTGCTTTATGATTGTGTTTCAAGACGTGATGTCTCAGCATCCTGAACCAGCTACCTTGCCTGCCTGTGGCCATCGTGGACTCTAACCCCCTGGAATCTTAAGCCAGTATAAACTTCCTTCTATGAGTAGCTTGGTCATGGTGTTTCGACACAGCAGCATAGAGGTGATTTTACAATAGTAATACAGTTCTAGTGCTGCCTTCTCTTACCGTCTTGCTGAAGTGGCTGCCAGACTCCCTGAATGACCTTCCTCTTTGTTCTAGTCTCTTTTCTGCATAAAGCCACAGTAAGGCTTTAGAAATCTGAGGTGTTATATACTGCTCTGGGTGTAAAAGCTCTCAGAGGCTGGCTTTTGTCATTCTGTAAAGGGCTTTCTGTCTGTCTGTCTGTCTGTCTGTCTGTCTGTCTTTCTGAGATGCCATCACTGTGTCACGACTACCCCGAACCTCTTCTCCCTGTGCCTATGACTACCCTGGTCTGGTTCCTGGCCTCCCACCCACCTGTGAAAGCGTGAAATCAGCCTTTGCCTTCTTTGTCTCATTTCCATCTGAGAGCTGAGTACACATGACATCTAATATGTGATAGGCACGCAGTGAGCATCCGTTGAAAAAAAGCTATTGAAATGATGTATTTGACATTTAGAAATAGCTAGTTTTTAAACTAGGACTTCAGATCTTCAGCACTTTGGAGACAGGAAGGAAGACAAAGTGAATCTCTCAACACCTACTCCATGACAATCAAAGATGACAGCCTCAGAGAAGAAGCTGCTGTCCCAGGCCCAGCGTGAGCCAGGTGTGGAATAAAGCTCTCCCGATCTTTCTTTTTCTCTCTTTTATTGTTGGAAAAGGGAAGCACAGAAGTCGAAAGTCTTGCTGATTCGCCCATATAGGCTCTGAACTTCTGGGCTCCCAAGACCCCGGGACTCCAGGCGTGTGTGCCACACAGAGCTGACCTTCTCTCTTGTGGCCCAATTCAGAGCCATTTGGTCAGGACAGCTCATGATAGAGGTCTATCAAGCAAACACGGCTCTCGTCATTTCTTCCTTTTGGGAAATTCCAGAAATGGCTTGTTAGTTCTACAGCAGTGACTGCTGGTACCACAGCCCATCCTTCCCAGAGTAGACCCTGTGGCATGAGAAGAGAGAGAAGACTTAGGAAACCTGAGCTAATCTGAATTCATCTTCCTCATCCTCAACCCAAGGTTTTTCGTTTCCCCCTTGGTTTTTTTTTCCCCTAAATCTGCAGTGAGACATTTCTTGCCTCACCATTGTGTGAGCTAAAACTGACAACAGTGAGAAGAAATAAAGGCTACGTGTGTTCTGAATTTTGACAATGCATATACTATATGTAAAAGAGAAAAAAATAGGGGTTAGAGACTGTGTATAAGAATAAATCTCCACTATCTCTACACAATCCCACAACTTCAGCAAACCACAGACTAGAAAATTATTTCCTGTTTGAAAAGGTTTGGGAATAGCACAGAACAAGACACAAAACAGGTGAAACCGGCATACACAAATAAGACACATGTACAGACAGAGATAGAGACACAGGCACAGACACAGACACAGCACAGACAACTCTGCCCAGACACAGACATGACATCCCTAAATACAGCCTCCAAGGACTGATCTCTTCAAACTCTCAGGCTGGCATATTTCGATATTTGAATCTAAAGGAGGTTTTGTCCCTCCCCCTTGCCGTCATAGGAAACAGACAAGCTCTGGAGAAGGGGGTGTCTTTTTGTGTCTCTGGGAAACTCACCGTTTTCTGAAGGATGCTGTGCAATTACAGAAAAGCTGCACAACATTATCATAAGCACTTCTCTTTCCAAAGTGTTCCAGAGGGCTGCTGTGTGTACTGCCATAGTGTGGATCACTGGAAGAGGAGCAGGTAAGGGGCCACATCAGACACCACGGAAGGACTGACTGGTCATCTCATAAGATGAAAGGTCTTGACTTCATCTCCTCCAGGATGAAAAGCATGGCAAGGAAATTGCTCAATGAATTTAATACTAAACAATTAGAATTGTTCACTAAAGATGAATTGTTACCAGAAATGGGAGAGATTAAGTCACCTTGTATGCATTACTGTGCTACACTTTAGGAAAACAAATTACTTTAAAATATACTAAAAACCTGCCATGGTATCACAATAGAGACTTACAGTGGAAACACAAGGGGAAAAGCTATAGTAATAGAATACAGAAATAAGCATATGGGTATTTAAGAGTTAGGAGAAAAGGTTAAAACTAGAGATGGAGAGGGGACAGTCTAGGATGGACATGGGGGAGAGAAGCAGTCATGAGGCCTCATGTGTATGCAGAGAGGACAGTAACAATGGGGATGTCAATCACTCTGAGGAAGGTGAGGGTTACCAGTGAAGGTGCTCATGAGTTTAGGCCAATTGTAATGTTTGGAAAGGAGGGTACCGTAATCATGGCATCGGTTTCTCTCTTAGGCATAATGCTAAGGAACCACCAAAAGTTCCACACATCCTTCCAGATTGCCTCTGACTCTCAAGCTCTTGTTATGGCCAGGGTTTCTTCCTCCAAAACTTTTCTGCCTAAAGGAGTCTCATGTAGTAGCATGGACCTCAGTACACAAAGCTGAAGTCTACAGAGAACACAGCCTAAAGGAGTCTCATGTAGTAGCATGAAACTCAGTACACAAAGCTGAAGTCTACAGAGAACACAGCAGCTGTCTTCCTAGAACGTTGACAGTTCCATGAAGGAGTAGAGGAGCTAATGATGAAACTCTGAACACCACAAATGACCACCACCAGGAGGAAAAGACCTGGGCAGAAAATCAAGTCATGTTTTGCAGAGTATGAAGCTCATGGATGACTTTTGATTGCACACACACACACACACACACACACACACACACACACACACACACGTGTTTATGCAGAAAAGTGAAGAGAAAATGAATAAAATATAAGATAAAAACTCTAAACAGACTCTTTGTGGGGCAGTAGTGCTGCAGAGACGGCTCAGTAGTTAAGAGCACACACTGCTCTTACAGAGGACCTAAGTTTGGTTCTTACCACCTGAGTTTGACAGCTCCCAGCTGTCAATCAGTCTTGTTTGGGGGACTATTTATGACGTCTTCTGAACACCATGAGTAGCAGCACTTATGTATGCACACACATACACATAAATACACATAATTAAAAACAAAATCATCTTTAAATACAGATTCACGGGAGGAGAGAGGGTTCAGCACATAGGATCACTTGCTGCACTTGCTGAGGACCCAGGTTCAGATCCTAGCACTCATGTGGTAGCTCCCAATCCCCTGAACCTCCAGGTCTAGAGGATCTGATGCCCTCTTCCATCCTCTGTGCTGCACTAGGCACCTATGGTGAACATTCATATATGCAGGCAAACATTCATACACATAAAATAAAATTAAAAACAGACTCAGGAGCAAAACATGGTTAAGGGCATGCTAATAAACACAGTCTTTAGGAAGATGATGAGTTTGAAAGTAGCCTGGGAAACACAGTAGGATGCATCTTAAAAGAAAGTCACAAGATAAGTTACACCGCAAACAAATGGACCCGAGGGGGGGACTCCAGAATGTGTTGAGACATAAGAGATGCTGAGAACGCTATCAGAACTACGTAATTTCACTTTAGATAGCCCCGTTCAGTTCTAGACCAGGCATCCACTTTCTCAGCTGGTGAATGAAGATGTACAGGACCACATGGTGGGAAAACAGGACAAAGGTATTGACCAAATGACAGTTTCTAGTTTGAAGTGCTTGTCGTACTGAGTTAGTTACTCCGAGTTAGAGTGTGAGCAGCCAACTATAAAGATAAGCACAACACACGCCAAGGTACGTGATGGAGAATGTGTGGGTGCCGTGTCAGGCACTGAAGCCCTGCAGATACAAGAAATGTGCTGACAAAATTGGCTAATAAAGGGTCACAAAATACTACAAGGCTAGTTGCATTAGGGGTAGAATAGAAAGATGCTGAGGAAAGGCGATCCAAATATTTTGTAGTTACATCAGGTAATGTTAGCTATGTGAACACAAGCAGGGACAAAGAGGCCCACACAGGCATTGGGCTCATTGTTACAATGAGAAGAACATGAACACTAGGAAGTCATTTATGACAGATTAGATGTAGATCTACAGCACAGTGTAAGTGAATGACATTTTAAGACTGAAAAGTATTGTATCTGATATACATTGAACACTAGGTCTTACGGCGGTACTGTGAACTCATCTGTATAGTTCTTGTTAAACCTTTAGATATAGCTATGTTAGCACCTTGCCCAATATCCCAATAGATGGTGAGTGATAGAGTTGAGATCTGAACCTGATGTCTCTGTCTTGTAGGTTTAATTCTATTTACTTATGCATCATGTCTCACTGGAGCAAAGCATCTTGGACTATCACTAGTTTAAAAGCTATATTCAAATACTGAGTGCATATTCAGTGTTAATCTGAACAAATGTGTCAAGTAGCATTGCACTTGGCTGTGTCCTATGAAGTAGATATTATTAACCTAAATATAAAAACATAGAAGGGGATGTGATGGCTAGAGATTTAGCTCTGGGGCAGATATCTTGCTTAGCATCGCCAAGACCCAGGGTTCAATCATTAGAATTGTCAAAAAAACATAGATGGGACATAATGTGGCATTATACTTTTAAAAAGCTGGGCATGCATTTGTTGTTTAAAGATAAAATTATTTTATCTTTAAAGTAATAGTTCCCACTCAGTATTTTTTTTTTTTTTTTGGAACAGATAAAGGAAGGGAGGGTCAGATATCAAGGAACTCAGCTATTAAACAGCAGAATCTGGATTAGGATTCAGACTCTGCTGCTCCAGCCCCCTCAATCCTCAGGAGACCACATCTGCAGTAATGCTCTCTTCTGGCCATGATACTTAAAATGGCCCATTAACAAATGAATGTGCCTAGAAAGAGAACAAAAAGAGCCCATAAAATTAGAAAATAATTGCAACATTGTTCCTTACTCGTCCTGCTTGGCATTCTTCTCAGAAGCAGCAATGTTTCTTGGCCCCAGTTCTAGATTACCCGGAAGTATTTAGCAGCATTGGCACAGGAAGGATGGATCATTACCGTGTTTTAGTTACTCTGTATCCCACAACTGACTCTTCCCTCCTGCAGAGGCGGACACCTGAGGCAAAATTCTGAAGCAGCATGAATGAAGGAGCCCGGTGAGCACTCACTTCTGTCTTGTACTCAGCACTGAAGCCGTCGGTGTCCATGAATTAGGAACTTGTCTCCTCTAGAAATGAATGGAGGGTTCTGGGTATGTAGAGAAGAACAAAACCAACTGGGCAGAGCTATTGTACTCTTATACAGCCTTTTTATATTTATCTCTACTAAATTATTTACTGAAAAATGAAATACTTTTGAAACATGCTTTTTCCAAACACTTCATCAGTATACACATAATTTCACCTCGAAATGGGAAAGTAAATTTGCACACCGATTAGATGAATGTGCTTGTTTATTTTTACATAAAAAAATTCAATCCTGACTGAATATTTGACGCTGCGAGGTCTAAGGCATCTTCAACCTTTATATTTGAGCGAATGGATATTTTGTTTTTATAATCACCAACACCGAGAGTGTCATTTGTATAAATATGTAGTATAAAGTGGCATAGGGAAATATTTATTTGCACTTTCTACAATGAATAACTTCTAAAAGGATAATTTCTACCCGTTGCCTTTTTCTCAGTTCTTATATTGCCAATATGTCATCAAAGTCCAGATATAGGCATACATTTTAAAAGATTTATTTTACTGTTTTTAATTATGTGTATGTTTGTGTCTGTGGGTGCAGTTCTCTGTGGAGGTCAGAAGAGGGCACAGGATTTTCTGAAGCTGGAGGTATGCATGATGGCGAGTCATCTGTCATGTTTGCTAAGAACATTACTTGGGTCCTCTGCAAGAGGCCTTGGCCACCAAGCCATCTTTCCAGTCCCTAGACAGCCTCCTGATGACAGACAGTATAAAAGAACAAATTTTACTAGTGTTGGAATTTGTTTTAGTATGAGGTTTAATTTTTCCATTAGTGTTTCTGTGTTTACTGATCAATTAATAGCCAAGTATAACTTTAATCATAGGAAAATTGTGGCATAAAACCACTGTATATATGCCAATAAGTTTAGGACCTCTTAAAACCTATGTGCCTCTGCTACGACGATGAGATCAGTAATTATGTTTGATGTGACAACATAAAGGGCAAATTCCTATTGGCTGAGCCTTTTACCAAGGATAGAGCCCAGGAGAAATATTTGTGCATAGCAGACTTAGTCTGCATTGATAATTGAGTAAAAAGAGAGGTCAATGAAGAGAGATATCAAGAGCCCAAACTAAGGAGAGGAGAAAGAAACAGGGTTAGGAAGAGCATATTGGAATGTGAGAGGGATTCCATTACATGGTGGCAATTTTGATGAATGAAATAAATTATAAGGGCCAATGTATCTGTTTTATTGATATTAACAGTGACTAGCTCAAAGATTAAGTAGATGTCTATCGTATTATTTGTTTGTCGTTGTATAGCTCTCTATCATTTATAAAATCAGTTGAGAACTATATATCCTACTAAGTCTGTTAGTCAGAAGGCTTGGACATAGGGAAGCGTGTTTACACGAAGCCACTGGCTCTTAAGACCTATTTGAATACAGATCTACCTCTTGGCCAGTGACTGATGTTAGACACATTGATTGAATCTTCTTATAACTTTACTAACAAGGTACTATCTGACTGCTGGATCAGCAGCTTATGGATCCTTTTTTTTTTTTTTTAATTGTGAACTCTTTGTATAGAGTGCTTTCATCATATCTTCTTCACAAGCTCAGATGAAACTGTGCAGCAGGATACTCCTGTATGACAATGACTGTCACTGGGCAAACTGGAGTCAAAAAGGCAAGTTTGTTGAATATACTGCAAGCGGTTGGAGCACGGGGCAATATTTAGACAGTAATAGACTGTGGCTGTTTTCAAATAGGAGCCTACTTCTTTTGGGCTTCGGTGCCTGGCATGCAAATGAGAGTGGCTCTGACTGGCCAGTACGTGGCTGTGGGTGTAGGCAGGATTTCTTGGATGGAAGTTTTACAGTCAGAGGAGACAGTTAATTTTGATTGGCAGTGCAGTCACTACAGTGGCCCTTAGACTTGCAGGTGAGTTCGAAGCTTCCAAGTATCATGGAAGCATCTGTTTCTATGGGAATGATTGCTGTTTCTTTTTGTGGCAATAGGAGTCTTTCCTGGGAGCAGATTGGAATGTGAGAGTTCTGAAGCTCACCTGCCGGCTTTGCTGGTCTACTTGCTTCTCTGGCAGGTTTGCCTTATGGCTTCCCAGAGAGTTCCTGTTGGAGTTGGAGGCTGAGATAATAAATGACCGAAAGAGAAGGTTGCAGAAGATCTGTGTGATCTACAGGCATCGGCCTCAAGAACCCATCATTTTTTTCAGTGACCTAATGGGGTTAATTTCCTTGTGGGGACAGATAGTGATTGGAATACCTTGTGCATACGGTTAACTTAGGTCAAAGAAGTTGGTGAGGCATCTTGGTTAAAAAAAAAAAATTGTGCTTCTAGCAGTAAGACATGGCAAAAGAAACACCATTCTGATAGTGCCCAGGTCCCCATTAGCTACAGGCATCTCTAGCAGCAGGAGATATTTCCTAAAGAGCGTCACTAGCCAGGCAATGGTAGTGTTCACCATTAAACCAGGACTCAGGGAGGCAGAGGCAGGCTAATCTCTGTGAGTTTGAAGCCAGTCTAATCTACACAGTGAGTTCCAGGACTGCCAGGCATTCATAGGAAACCCTGTCATGAAAAACAAAGCAAAAACAGCAAAAGATTATCTCTAAATGGGTGCATATGGGAGAAGACCTGCCGCGTCCTTAAGACATGGGGGAGCAGCTGAGACCAGTTGAAGCTAGGATAAATTGGGGGAAGAGGAATCATCTAAGATGTCTTTGTGTTCCAAGGAGCTCAAGAATCTGTCCAAGTGGGTGAGGCTGATTTCGTAGATTTGGATCATGGCCAAGGAGTAGGAAGCCGTGGATACAGAGGACCTCTGAGCACTCAGAGAGGCTGTGAAAGAGCAGGCCACTGTGGCGAACAGAGCTGTAGTTAAAAACACAATGAGGAGCCCTCTGCTCCAGGGTTTGGAGTGGTACTGTGGCCAAGGCTCATCCCAAAAATGGGATATTTTCTTTCTGGGGTCTGAGTATCACATCTCTCCTAGTTCATTAGAATATACTCTGATTCTGAGTCTGAAGACATAGAAGGGGCTTATGTAATGGCTCAGACAATCAGTGGTCCTAATCCCTAGTCCGCATACTTGTAAAGAAAGAAGGTCCAAGCCATTTGAAATAAATTGAGATAGGACTTTCCAAAGGGGCATAGAAAATGGGTTGACTGTATTAGTCCCTCAGTCACAGCCTGTAACACTGGCTTCACATGGTTTGGGAGAATGCACTATACTTACTTTGGTTTTCATCTTCATAGTCTGCTTAACAAGGCTCTGGGCATATTAAGAAGAGCCTTTCTGTTTGTTTAAGATGTACCAAAGACATAAGAACTTCTTGTCTGTTATTTAAAGGTAAAAATAACCTGTTAAATTATAAGGAACCAAGAATGGCAAAATTAGAGTTGAGACTAAAATTAAGTACAGCTTAATAAGGAGTAATGTACCCCATAAATGTGACGTTTATGCAGGTAGGTGGCCTTTTGTTCTAAGGTGAAGGCATGTACTTTGAATCTTTTTTGTGCCCTCTATGATGGAAGTCTTAAAGAAACCGCATAGACGAAAGGCAAAGTACTTTATTTTAAAGTAAGCTAATCTATTAATAATTCACAAGTTATAAGAATAAAAATTCTAAATCTTTATAGATCTAAGCTTTGGAAATGAATCCAAAAAACAGCAAATCTCGAGATCATATATTTTTGTAGAGAACCAGACTTTAATGAGCCTTAAACTCCAGCATTATGTTTTAAAAGCTGACAGGGAAAATGGTTAAGAAAAAAATCTGATTGTGATGATGATTTTTTTTTTTGGCAAATGATTGTTTGAAAAATTAGGAGGGGGTGGATCTTGAAGAGAGGGGTACTTGGGGTGAACTGAGAGGAGTAGAGGGAAAGGAAACAATGGTCAGGAAGTATAGTATGATAGATGAATCTAATTTCAGTGATAAATAGTGTTTGAATATTGTTTAGAGTCTAAATTGATGAGGCAAAGTGCCTTGGAATTGAAATAGATCTTTGTGTGAAAGAACTTGGGGTCTATGGAAACTTGGGTCTTCAATGGTCCCTTTCCTAGTTGTGTATTTTACAGTGTTCCTTTTACCATACAGTATTTCTCTTTTCAAGTTAATTTTTCGTTGATTTACTTTTGTTTTTATGAGTCAAACTTCATTATTCTGTCAGGCTTGCCCCACACTCCTGGGATCCTGTAATCCTCATGCCTCTGCTTCATGAGTGGTTGGAACTGCAGGTGTACCACAATACCAGATTTCCCCTTAACTTAATTGCCTAAGTTCCTCTTCTAGCTTCAGAATAAACACAGAGACAAGCAAACAGCCTAGTGAGTATTGCAGTGAGTCAGGGGTCACCTAAAGAGTGCCCCATCTCCTAAGAACACTATGATGACTTTAACTCAGTGAATTCAACTCTTCTCAACATGTGACTCTTAGCTCCGTAGCCTGACAATATGGTGTTAAAGGTCCAACCACGACTTACATGTTTATAGCAACAAAACTTACCAGAATATAATGTATTCATTTGCATTGAGAGAAACTTGCCCTGTCCTGGCCAGTACCTGAGAAGGCCAATGTAAGCATCAGACTGTAAGCAAGATCACCAAGTCATCTTGGTGAACATACGTGGAACTGGTTGATTGCTTAAGTTTCAGCTTCCAAAGTCAGCTGTGTCCATGGAAATGATCAATTTTGATTATTCCCACTGGCTCAGAGGACATCTTCTCTCTTGTTCTATGCTTGGGTAGAATCTGGGGCTAACGATTCAAGCCAACTAGTTTCTTCCCAATTAAATTGCGACATAATTTGATAAGTTCTTCTTTAATAATTGCATCTTGGTTTCGTTTCCCAGAAGTTACATCAAAGATCCACTGGGGGCTGAGATGTTCCCACACTTGTTGCATGGGCTTCCAGACAAAAGTTATTAAGGACATCTGTTCCTGTGGAGCCTTGCAGTTTGGAGCTCCAAGGGTGATGTAACTCCTCAGTGCTTAGGCTTCTTAAGGGCACAGACTACGGAAGGCTCCTTTGTCCTCAGAATCTTTGCTAACTTTCTAACTGCCCATGTGAGCTGCTCAAAGAGATGAATGGGAATGCCAATGATTAAGGCAGGAGATTTCCTGGGAGGTTATTTTCTGATGGGGAATCTGGGACAGTTTATAACTTGTCTTGTTCCAAACTGAGCTCTGGATTGCCCGTTCAAAAGGTTACAATCAAAAATTGCCTCCCTGTAAATCTTCGATGCCCTCTTATGAAAACTATGCCGGGCTATATTATTTGCAGCCCCATCATTGTGTTTATGCTTTTCCATATATTGTTGTGACTCAGATCATGATTTTATTCCATTAAGAATCAAATATAAAATTTTATAAGGGCATAACTGGCAGATAAAGTTTTGCTCAGTAGAATAGATAAAAAGCTATTCTGTTTTATTAATTTTATTTTCTTCTGCCACAAGATTAATTTCTGATAATTCCCCTTTAAATTTAAAAGTTATTTGAAATGATGTCACTTAATATTTCTCTTTTGACTTATTCTATTATCTGCTGTCAGACTGACTGTGTCGCCTAGGAAACCTGAAGCCAACGCTGAGAAAATGAAGTGGCGGAGTTCTCTTCTCTGTTCTTTTTCTAATTTAGTTTATGAAAGCTGGAAGTCACTTTACCTTCTGCCTGCACCATTGTAAAACACATAAGGTAACTATTGTCAACAAAGAATGCCTGGCTTCCTATCTGCAGCACTTCATTTCCGTCACTGCCAGAATCCAGAGTGCTCAGCTGGTTCCTATTCTTCACGTAAATACTTTTTCTATAAGTCATGTCTGTGGAGCGATGATTTACATACTAAAGATTTTTTTTAAAATGTGGATCAGAATTAGCATGGACTTGGCTGTTTATTGTCCTATTTTTCAGACAGGGGTGACTGAAGACTCTGTCATCTTGGTTTTCTGTCCGTCCTCATGGCCATGTTCTCATCCACACACAGTCTTACATTCATACAGGGCAGCTGCACCTCACAGTAGCCTGAGCTCCCAGCAAGCATGTATGCCCTGAGGTTAGACCTGGGTTCAAACCATGACCTTGAGCACCTTCAGTTTCCAACTTCAGCCTCCAACTTTATTCCCCTAGGAAGAAGTACTAGTAGCTGCCTCATGGAGGTTATACTGCCTGAGAGCTAAATAAAATAGGGCATCGTGATGGTTAAATGTGACTATTGACTTGATGGGATTTAGAACCACTATGACAAGAAACTGCTGGGTATGTATGTGAGGAAGTTTCTAGATTGGATTGATTGGGAAGGAAACATCCACTTATGGGCAGCATCATTCCTTGGGCAGAAAGTGCGCTGAACACTGACATTCAGCTCTCTGCTTCTGGATGATAAATGCACTCATCAGTTGCCTCAGCTCCTACAGTCCTGCTATGATGGACTGTACCCATTTAAAACCATAAACCAAAACCAACCATTCTTGCCTTTAGTTGCTTCTTGTTGGGGCTTTGGTCAGACCAGTAAGAATGGCAACTATTAACTGCGTCTCTCCAGGAATGTTTTAAGCTCTAGAGGGAAAGGTACCCTGCCATGTCAAGAAGTTAGGCTATACTCACAGCTGTGAGAGGAGGTATTCTGGACATCTACAGCTGTGAGGAGAAAGGCATCCTGACTTGTCTGGAAGTCCAGCTCTCCTTGAAGCTGGCGTGTGGTGGGGAATGGTATCCCTGCAGGATGTAGTAATCCTGCTTCTCTTTGAGAGAGAGCCACTACTACAGAACTCTGCTCTGTCCGGCTTTAAGAGAGCGTCCCAGAAAAGGTATTATTTATTTATTTTTGTCTGTTTCCCTAAGGGAAAATCCTAGAAGAGGTATCCATTTTTTTTTTCTCAGCCCCTGCCTAAGACGGTACTTCTGCTGCACTCTCCCAAGGAGAAAGCCCTGAAGAAATGTAACAATCTCCTCTGGCTCTGGTAACAAGTTGTTACTTTCTCTTGTAACAAATTGTTACTTTTTTTTTTTTTTTTTTTTGGATTTTCGAGACAGGGTTTCTCCGTAGCTTTTGGTTTTTTCTTGTAACAAGTTGTTACTTTCTCTGCCCTGTCCACTAAGAGGGCTTCTCAGCCAAGATTCTGCTCTGTGCAGATGAAAGATCTTTACCCAAAACTTCTTTAAGAAAAAGATTTATTTGGGAAGGAGGAGTCCAGGAGAGTACCAGGGTGAAAAAGGACAGCTAATAACTGAACAGGTAGAGGGACTTATATAGGACTTCTTAAGGGTGGAGTTTTCCCAGGGAGGAGATTTTCTGCTCAAAGATTGGTTACTATTCCTACTCAGGGATTGGTTGATTTAGTTATTCAGGGGCAGAATTGCCTCTGATTTAAGGGCCAAATTGTGTTTCTTTCACTGGCCTCTTCCTCCTCCTCCTTCTCCTCCTTCTTTTTTTTTTTTCCTTTTGGCCAGGGCATAGTTCTTTCACTGGCTAGTTCTAGGGCCAATGTGTGTTTCTTTGGCTCTAGTTTTAGGCTCAGAATATATTTCTTAGGATCCGGATAAAGGGCTAAGGTGTTTCTTTTCACTGGCTGTGGTTTCAGGGCCAGGGTGGGTTTCTTTGGCTGACCCTTTTACCCTACACTCTCTCCTACAAGGTTAAGCATATGAGACACTATGTTGCTGATAAACATGATGGCTCGAAATTGCAGAATGAAAAAAATGAAGCAATTCTCATTTATTTCAATTATATCTATTTAACCGGAGCCTCCCTGAGAGCTACAGAGCCTTGGTACTCCCAGTTGTTCTTATAAAGACTGAAGACGAAGGCCAGCAGCTTTAGACCCACACTGTCCATTTCAGCATGCTTTGAATAAGGCTTTCCTCACCAACTCCCATCACTGCTCCCCCATCTCTGTGTGTGTAACATTGATATTTTCTCTCTAAGTAACAAAACTTATGCCTTTAGTGTTTCTGTGTGTCTATTACTCTATTCCTTCTCCCCTGCCCTGCCCTGACCTGCTCTTCCTTGACAATGTGCAAGTTTAATCAATGTCAAAAATGATTTCTATTTTCCTTTTTTTTTTTTGAGGAGGGGCAACATTCACACCCAGGGTTTTACATTAGACAAGCATTATAACTCTGAGCTTCGTATTCTGATGCTGTAAAGTTAAATTTCATTTTTAAGGCCATGACATTATTTGAGGCAGAATACAAAACAAACAAACAAACAAACAAAAAAAAAAACTAACATGTCTTGGAAAGGGAAAAAGACCTATTACCCCAGGAGCTAGCTTGTATTTGTTACTTCCTGCAGTTTAAGAACTTCAATAAAACTGACAAAACCAAAATTACTTAGAGATACAAATTCCCTTGTCTTTCCTTTATTTTTTTTAATTTTTTTTTCTTTTTTCTGGGTTTTCGAGACAGGGTTTCTCCGTAGCTTTTGGTTCCTGTCCTGGAACTAGCTCTTGTAGACCAACCAGTCTGGCCTCGAACTCACAGAGATTCGCTTGCCTCTGCCTCCCGAGTACTGGGATTAAAGGCGTGCGCCACCACCACCCGGCTCTTTATTTTCTTTTTAATTTTTATTTTTGAGACAGTGCTTCTTTGTGTAGTCTTGGCTATCCTGTAACTCACTCTATAGGCCACAATGGCCTCAAACTCACAGTGATCTTCCTGCCTCTGTCTCCTGAGTGCTGAGATTAGAGGCAAGTGCCACCACTGCCTGACTACAAATTTCCTTTTCTAAGACATATCTCAAATAAGAGTGTTAAAAGCCTCAAGTGGACTTAGCTTAGGGCAGTAGGTACGACCTATTAGATAACTTTATCAACTCTCCTCATCACTTGGACAAGCATACCACCTAAAATACCTTACAACCCCATTCTCTGTGAATGTGTGCATTCATGCAAGAATGTGGGCGGGCATGCGTGAATGTGTGTGCTTGTGTGTGTGTGTATATGTGTGTTCATATATGTGGGGGCTACGGGGCAGCCTCCAGTATCCTCCTCGCTCACTCTGCACCATTTTTTGTGATGGAATGGCTCACTGAACCAGGAACAAACCCCAGGGATCCCTCCCTCTCTGCCTCTGCAGTCTTGCAGTTCCAATAGATGCTGCCATGCTTGGCTTTTCATGTGCAGCAAACATTTACCAAATGAGCCATCACCCTTCTAGCTTGAGAAATTCTTTAAGAAAAGTAGCTTATATTGTTTTTATTTATTTTACTGCTTTATTATTTTGCAATTACACACACACGGCCCTTTGTTTAGATTCCATTACTCTTTTTTTGTCTCCTGTCCCCTCCCATTGAAATTCTTCCTGCCAAGTACCTCTCCTGCTTTCATGACATGAAGCATCCCCCCCCACTCTCTCTCTTTCTCGTGTGTGTGCATTTAATTAGAATGACTTGCATGAAAGTGGGTATGAGACTATTTACTTAAGTGAGGATAACTCATCCATGCTACATTACCAAAGAATATGACTAGCCTTCCTTGAATAGCCATTTACTGCCTATGGCTCCTCAGGGAAGGGTGCCACCCCCATGAGGCTCACTCCTTCAGATGATGTTGGTCTTATGCACACAAACACTGCTGAGGAGAGTTTGTGGTTACAATAGCCATTTTATTTCCAGAAGACACAACACTCCCAATTTCTTTTTTACCCCTTCCTTCATCTTATTCTCTGAACCTTGAAGGGAGCATCTCAGAGTTTCTATTGCTGTGCTAAAACATTATACTCAAACGCAGCTTAGGGTGGAAAGGGTTTATTTTCGTTTATAGTTCCCCATCACAGTCTATCACTGAGAGAATTCAGGGCAGGAACTCAAACAGGGCAAGAACATGGAGAGCTAGTGCAGAGGCCATGTAAAAATGTGACTTACTGGCTTGTTCCCTAAGGTGTGCTCGGCCTGCTTTCTTCTACACCCTGGGATCACTTCCTCAGGAGTGGCATAAGCCTGAGTTGGCTGGGCTTTCTTCCCACATGAATAACTGGTTAATAAAGGGTGTCACACTGGGGCTGGAGAAATGGCTCAGCAGTTAAGAACACTGACTGCTTTTCCAGAGGATCCGGGTTCAATTCCCAGCACCCACATGGCAGCTCACAGCTGTCTGAAAATCCAGTTACAGGGGATCTGACACCTTCACACCAATGCACATAAAATAAAGATGAATAAATCATAAAAAATTAGAAAAAAGAAAGTGTGTCACAGGTCCCCAAGCCAAGGCAGTGGGGGCATTTCTCAGTTGAGGTTCCCACTTTCCAAATGACTCTAGCTTTTGTCAAGTTGATGTAAAAGTGCCCAGCACGGGGAATGACAAGTGAGGACAGAATAATTGGCAGTCACTTATTCTTAGCAGTTTGACCAAGAATGACTGCATTAGCCATGGCCAACTGTAAATGGAATTCTTCCTTTCTAACAGAGACTGAAGTCAGCACTAGTTTCTGGATATAAACACAAATGTTTAGAAGGCAGTTTGACAGCATACACATTTAGCAAAACATGAGTAGCATGTTTCCCCTCTTAGGGTCTATAAATTCTGCAGCCAAAGTCTTTTTGTTACATTTTCAACAGTGGGCCTGAGTTCCCACTCATGCAAAAGGCCTCAAATCCAATCGGAAGTCAATTGATTGCTCCCATAACCGCCATGCCACTATTGTTCCAGTGGCCACAGCTTGCCTAGGAGGTCAGCGCTGTGACTTGAATGTTCATAGGAGAAAAGCACGGAAGGCTTTTCTCCCCCACCAGCTTGTCCAGGAATTTCTAGCACAGTGAAAAGTATCCAGCAAAGAGGAAGCTTCCAGATCATGTATACATTGATTTTTTTCTGTGTTTTCTTTAGTAAAAGAGGTTTATCACCTAGTTCTGCTGGGCAACCAAAATCAATAGCAGTAACCTCTATTTTATATTGTTTGGGGATCCTTGGGGGACTCCTTGACTTCATAGGGAGGCATCCTACCCCTGGTACTAGGATTTTCATTTGACAATGTATGGCTTCTTCACTATCACGAAGGGTGTCTTCCTTCAATTTCTTTTCAAAATTATGTTATAATTATTAGATAACAAAATAGTAGGTTTCCATGTGGATGTTCCATACATATTTAGTTTTGCCTAACTTTGTTTTGTAGTCCCTCTTTTCTCTATTTACCCCACAATCTTCACCAGAAAATTTCCACCACTTGAATTCGCTCTTCTCTACTCCCACATCACTCGTATCTGCTATCACCAAGCCCTTAGTTCCAACACCTTGCCTCTAAAGGCCACTTGCTAATATCTTGGGTTCTATGGTCACTCTAGGTAAAACATAGAAGTTTAAAACTCCAAAGATAAGATCTGACTATGGGAGAGAGCATGAGGCATTTCTTCTTCTTAGCCTACATTACCTCACTAGGCGTAATATTTTCCAGTTCCACCCATTTTCCTGGAAACTTCATATTTCCTTTCAGCTAAAGAAAATTCCATTGTGTATATGTATCACATTTTCATTACCCATTAATTAGTTGATGGACTCCTAGGCTCATTCCATCTCTTAGCTATTATGATTAGCGTAACATTGAAAATGATGTGTAATTATCTTTATGGTAGGATGGAGTCCTTTGGGCATAAACTCAGGATCATTACGGCTGTGTTATAAAACTTAAGTTTTAAACATAGATTAGTCTTTGAAGTGTTTAGAAATGACATCCTTTGAGACACATAATTTCAAAAGCCACAAAATATTATGTTCATTTTAAATACACTTATGACCCCTCTTCTCTCTGTGAATACCCTAATTTAAAACTTGAAGAATGGATGAAGAAAATATGGAATATATACATATTAGAGTACTACTCAGCAGTAAAAAACAAGGACTTTTGCAGGCAAATGGATGGAAATAGAAAACACTATCCTGAGTGAGGTAAGCCAGACACGAAAAGAGGAACATGGGATGTACTCACTCATATTTGGTTTCTAGCCATAAATAAAGGACATTGAGCCTATAATTCATGATCTTAGAGAAGCTAAATAAGAAGGAGAACCCAAAGAAAAACATATAGGCATCCTCCTGAATATTAACCTTCATCAGGCGATGAAAGGAGACAAGAGACAGAGACAGAGACCCACATTGGAGCACCGGACTGAAATCTCAAGGTCCAAATCAGGAGCAGAAGGAGAGAGAGCATGAGCAAGGAACTCAGGACTGTGAAGGGTTCACCCACACACTGAGAGAATGGGGATGTTTTATCGGGAACTCACCAAGGCCAGCTGGCCTGGGTCTGAAAAAGTCTAAGATAAAACCGGTCTCGCTGAACATAGTGGACAATGAGGACTACTGAGAACTCAAGAACAATGGCAATGGGTTTCTGATCCTACTGCACGTATTGGCTTTGTGGGAGCCTAGGCAGTTTGGATGCTCACCTTACTAGACCTGGATGGAGGTGGGTGGTCCTTGGACTTCCCACAAGGCAGGGAACCCTGATTGCTCTTAGGGCTGACAAGGGAGGGGGACTTGATTGGGGGAGGGGGAGGGAAATGGGAAGCGGTGGTGGGGATGAGACAGTAATCTTTAATAAATAAAAAAATATATAATATATATATACTTAATTAATGCTATTATGTTTTATATTAACTTAGCTTCCAATTTTTCTCTGATTGAGATCCTAACTTCATCTGAGTGGAAGATCATTGATGGTAACTTCTTCAACTACCTTGAGGATAATTTCTGGCATAAGAAAATGTATTAAATTAAATGGATATTGATTTATTTGAGATATGTAGTAAAGAATAAAATGAAGTGAGAAAATTATTTTCAAAGTGCATTTATAAAATAGAGAAAACTTCCTCTTCTGTTGAATTTTCTGTGCAAACCCTCTTTACCAAGGCAGTGATTGACATGACATTCTACAGAGTGACTGCTAGCTGAAATGGAAACAAAGGCCATTGATCGGTGATGAATATCAAAGCAGTCATGTCTACTGGAAATAAAATCAAGCCTGTGCCTGACCTTTCCAGAAAAGTCTTTATATACTTTTCAGTGTCATTTATAAAATTATTTTTGTGCTTGTGGTATTTTCCCTATGAAAAAAGAGAATCCACCTCCTCCATGTGTGCATGACTCTTTATTCCATGGAACTCTTACCTTTGTAAATAAGGAGAGTCAACTAGAGGAGAAGTCAAGGTACTTATTTACAGATGGTAAAGCAAGGCATTTAGCCACCGGTACCTGGGGTTGGTGGAGAGTCAGGCAGGCAAGGAAGGAGTCAGCTTTGTGGTAGAATAAAGCTCTCCATGCACTGCGAGGGGAGGCTGTTGTCCTAGGAAAGCTAGGAAAACTGGAGATGGTAACCTGGAAGGGGAGGTGCACAGGCAGTGGTTGGTGTGAACTCATAGCTTTCTTTGGTCCCCAAAGTTAGCAGGATAAATATTAAGGATGCCATCAGATACTAACGAAATCCTGACTATGTGGGTTCTTTTCTTACAGTGGCCATGTTTGGACTTCCTGGATTGATATAGGGGATAATGATCAGAATGTTTCACTTCCTTTAGAACACCCTGTCTTTTAATTCCCTTAACATATTGTCTTAAAATGTCCTGCTGTGTCCCCTCTTCTTTAGCATGATGTAACAAGGTTTTCTACAACTTAGAAGGTTTTAACCTTTGAGGAAACTGTTACCTATCACCTGCCAATTACAACCTTGCTTTCTTGTCCTGTTCCTCTAGACAGAAGCTCAGTTTCCTGAGCTGGCTGATGTAGACTATGGGTCAACATTCTTATTTACATATGAACTAGTTGTTTCTTGTACATTGAGTCTCTTACATCTGTAGGGAAGTTGTGTCTTTGGTGAACCATTGAGAAAGAACTGGGGTTAAATAACATTAAATGTATGAGTTAATACTATACATTAATCGTCATTTCAATATGTGGAATAAAGAAGCAGAATATGGAGACTAGGCCCAAGTCTAGGATCTTAGAAGAACTGAAAATAAGACAGCTTATACTCCTGGGACAAGGTGACATGAAAATTTCAAGAGAGTTGCTGCAGGAGAAGGTGTTTCATTGTGACCGAGTTGTTATTTTCATTTATTGAAAAGGGCATCATGAGAAAGAGGCCTTCAGGATGTTAGCTGAAGATTAGTCAGCAAGAATAATTCATACAATCAGTTTATATATAAATATGATAACTTAGGATTATATAAAGATAATTTATTTACACACATGAGGAAGTGTTTCCTCTCTGAAAATGTTCAAAGTGACATCTTGGATAAAAAAGTCCCTCTGCTTTGTATAAGTTAAAGGAAAGATGACTGTCTACGGAAAATGTAGGGAGACTCATGACAATGACAAAGAATGATCTCTGAGTGTGGGGTTATATAAATCTATTGTAAATTCTAACCCTAAATGTCACAGTGAGTTTGGGGAACACAGTGATAACAGCACAATAATTACAAGACAATGTGGAATGAGCGATCAGTAAATTACCAAACGATAAATGATAAGAGAGCAGATAGGAAGGCTAGCTAATCCGAAAGTAGGAGAGAGAAAGAGGAAGTGGAGAGACAAAGATATAGAAAGAGGAGGTCAAATAAGAGGAAGAGTGATGACAATAACTAACTCCCCTGTTGAAAAAGAGAAAAAGCTATTAAAACTGGGAATAAGGAAAATCCATGGCTAAGACAGCAGAACAGATGTCACCTCCTGGAATTGAAAGTTCTTGGTTACCTCCAACACAGGGCAGTACAAGTCTAAATATATGGTGACAGATCCATCTTGGTGAGCCTGAATCTCCCTGTGGGTTGCTGTAAGTGTGGATTTCATGGAATGTAGTTAAAGGACTAGGAGTCTAAAAGCTTCAGAAATAACTCCTGGATTCTATTACTGATATTCTGTAAACCAAATGTTTTCAGGAATTTTGTTTATTCTAATCCTGTTCCCTATTTACTCATTTTACTCAATGATTAGTTCAAAGAGGAGACGCATGTTTGGGGCATTTTATTTCAGGACAGAGTCTAAACAGGGTTGCACAGTCTGGCTCCAAGCACATGAAAGCAAGAAGAGGTCTGAACACATACTGTATGTGGGGCCAGGCACAGTGCCAGTCAGTTTACAAACACTGCCTCTCTGGTCCACACTCTCTGGGAGAGTAGTGTTATTCCAGTCATTTCAGGGGAAAAAAATGAGACAGATTCACATGTTCTAGTAACTTAAAAAGACAGTACAACTATTAATGAGTAGATTGGGACTTATAGTAGGGTTTATATGATTCAAGCTCATAATGTGGCAGAGCATTTTATGGAGATGTTAGGATATTTTTTCCCTTTTTCCCCACAGGTTAGTCAGGAACTAACAAGAACCTCACTGTTAACTCACTTTGATCTCTTGAGAGAAGAGGTAGACTGTGTCCTTGTTGACAATGGCAATTCTTTTCTTCAGGATGAAATGAAGGTTTCGAGGCAAGGTCGACTATTTGTGAAAAGGACATTGTGATTTTGTTTCAGAAAGCCTTGGGTTTGGGGAGATTAGATTGTTCATGATGCACTTTAAAATATGAGAGAAACGACCCCACCTCTGTAGAAAAAAGGGTTTATGGTATTCATGCAGTATTTCTGGTTCTTTTTTTTTTAAACCTATAATGGAGGAGGGTTTCTGCCTCCATAAAGCCAGTTGTCAAGTGGTGACTTGTTTGACCACTGAAATGACAAATAGTTTGTTTCCTATTGCTGTAGTAAAGATTTACTTCATGTTGCAGCTTATAGTCCATCATGAAGGGCAGTCAAGACAAGAACTCATGGCAGAAAGCTGAAAACAAGAACTGAAGCAAAGACTGTGGAGGTAAGTTGCTTATTGACTTGCTCCCCATGGCTTACTAGGACTGATTACTTACAGAAACCAGAACCAACTACCTAGGGCTGGTACTGCCCACAGTGAGCTAGACCCTCCCGTATCTATCTTTAATCAATAAAATGTCCCATAGGGTTGCCTATAGGCCAGTGTTATGAAGGCATTTTTTTCAGCTGAGGTTACCTCTTCCACATAGTTTGCTTCAAGTTGAGGAAAAACTAACCGAGTTAGAGCATTAGGTAAAATCACCCAAGAGACCCATAACAGAGAACTGAGACTCCTGTCAAGCAAAGCCTGATAACATAGTTAATCCGACCACTTGTACACCAGAGAACTTGTATTCAGAGACAGAGAGTACGGAGAGTGGGCGGTGGCAGTACAAGCCTATTGAGATACTTTCTGTGACTGAGTCTAGGTACTCCTTACTCTGCCCAGGGTTAGCATGCAGTTCTAGTTAAATGGGTTGATGCCCAGAACCTGTGAGAAAGACATAACAGAGACATTCTTGGTAGTAAAAGACAGGAAGATAGCACTCAGCACCTCCACCTCATCACCGCAGTCATGGGAACAGCAGTAAAGGTATTACCTCCCTTAATAGAAGTGTCTCATATAGGATTGGCTTTGGTCACAAGGCACAAGTCATAAAAAGTTGTTTCTTTGACTCTGAGGTTTCTTTTTCTGTATTTCTTTCTTGATCATAGTCTTTTCAAATGTTGGGGATGTATGATTTCTCAGGTTGGGTATTTAAGTTAGCAAATGAGTATTTCCATGAATAACATCAAGTCATATCCTGGAGATTACTTTTGATTGGCTTCAGCTGGGTCATGTGGTCATTTGAGGATTTAAGAGACCAGGTCAGTCATTTGATCACACCCAAGGTTCACTTAGTGGTCCAAAGTTCCATGCATAGTCAGAAGAACACAGATGGATCAGAGCCAAGACTGCAACAAGGGAAGGGATCACAAGCCAGGGAGAAGCGTAAGTATTTGTTGTCACCATGAGACTGCTTCTTGGCCCAAGTCAAAGCCATCAGAATTTCCAGTGTGACTGATTTTTCAGAGATGGAGATGCCTTTAGTCAAATAGGAGGTATTTATTACATGTTGTATGGTCACCTTTGCTTCATTTTTGGCTTCTATTGGAGGTTATAGAGCCCTGGCTTGTGAGTCAGTCATTTTCAGACTAGAGTACTTTGATAATCGATGCACTCTAAGGAGGGTGCATTACCGGATGGTC
Source organism: Alexandromys fortis (assembly GCF_014885135.2). Classification (NCBI taxonomy): domain Eukaryota; kingdom Metazoa; phylum Chordata; class Mammalia; order Rodentia; family Cricetidae; genus Alexandromys; species Alexandromys fortis. The sequence goes on from NW_026067897.1 coordinate 9,602,418, forward strand.
CCTGTAGTGAATAGCAGAGCTGCCGTGTTCAAGCTTGAACGTGTCGGTAAACCTCATTTATCCTGTATGTTCCCATTTATAAAATGAGGATATAATGACAGCCACACAGGGTTGTTCTTAGCCTTACAAACACTATATGGTAAATGCCTAGCATTCCATGATGAGAAAAATGCTCTGAAAACATTCTGCCCACGTAACTGGACCAGGTGGGGACTGGGGTGACTGGTACTTTAGAACAGATCAGGATGTCATTATGTTGCCCTTACATCACCTGACTACTGATTGTACTGGTTCAAGCACACACAGGTGCCATAAGAACCCAATTGGATGTGTGAGAGGAGGGGGAGGGAAATGGGAAATGGGGAGGAGGCAGAAATTTTTTTTCAACAACTAAAAAAGAATAAAGAAAAAAATAAATTAAAAAAAAAGAAAAAAGAGAACCCAGTTGGAGACCAACTGAGAAGAATTCTGGGACGGCATCTCTGCCCTACTCTGAGCCCATGTCCTTATGAGTCACAATGGCTTGCTTCCTCTTGACTAGACAGAACAATTATTTCATAAGGTAAGGAGAGTAATGCCCTCAGGTGCTAAGAATAAATACTAGGTCTCCAAATTATATCTGTGGACTGAATAAAGAGATGATGCTACCAATGCATTCATAAGTGATGCATAAATGTTTCCCTGTTGTTAATATACTATACATTTTCTATCGCTTGAGCTCCTTGCCAACACCAAATGTTCTGTATTATGATTGTGAGTGAGCTGGCAGATGACCTTAGGTCAGAGGCATCCAGTTCTCCCCATGGCAAAGGACAACTCTACCTACATGTCTTTTTTATATAAGATTTATTTGTTTTAGAAAGCTCCTTGGCAAAAAGTTTTTCCTATTCAATTTTCAATACCACAGGAATTTGACAAAATGCCAAATACATTAAGCTCTCATGTGTTTAGTGCTATGCCAAGATCATTTTTTTCCTCAAAAGGATTTTGACTATATTGCCTTCATGAACAAATAGAATCTATATCCAATTTGTATATTTTATACTTAGAATTGCCCCACATGTGGACAACTGTATCCACAGACAGCCTGAGAGAGCTTGGGAAGTAACTCTAGACATAAAAGAATAGAATAAAGCATGGCTTCTTGGTAGCAGCATTTTCTCAGGTGGCTTCTGTTTGCTAGAAGCAAATGTAACTCATTTAAGAGAGGCTTCCTGACTCAGCTTTAGCTGCAAAACCTTTGCAGCCCTTTTAAGAGGCTCTGCCACTAAACACTTAAATGGTGTTTATGGATAGCCTACAGCATGCTTCTCATGGACCCTGAAATGCCATAGTGCTGTGGCACTAAACATGGCTCCAGCTGGTACCTCCATCATTGAAGCTGAACCCTCAGAAAGCTAAGTAATGGGCTAGATCTAGCTGTCAAAGCCACGGCTTTAATTCTAGCCATATCACTTAGCAAATTAAAGACTCATGTGGTCAGAAAAGGAGATATACAATAAAGATAGATTCAAAGATGAAGAAAACTTCTACATGGTTTACAGTATATTTAAAAGAATATGTAGGCTTAGTAGAGAAAAGAAAAAGGATTAAGCTCCTAGAATAAAAAAAGAAAGGAAAAAGAGTAATTGGGTGTAGTGACACATACCTTTAATTCCAATACTTGCAAGGCAGAGGCAGACAGACCTCTGTGAGTTCAAGGTGTGGTGGCACACACCTTTAATCCCAGCATTTGGGAGGCAGAGGCAGGCGGATCTCTGTAAGTTCGAGGACAATCTGGTCTATGGAGTGAGTTCCAGGACAAAGATAAAAAGAGAAATCGTGTCTCAAAAAGCCAAAAATTAAAAATAAAAGAAATAGAGTTTAAAATAAAGCCATGTAAAGATGGAAAACACACAGAGAATCTTGATACTGTATGCTATTATGCTCTCTTTGAATTTTTGAATGCTGAGGAAGGAGCAACAGCTGCTAAAAATATTTGTTTTATAAATGCTGCTGAATTATTCCAAGATAAGTATTTTGACAATACTTTGACTTCAAAATTGAAGTCAAAAGGTATGTTACTTTGGATAAGTGGTTTTGCTTTTGTTTCCACAGGAAATGAGAGGCTGTGGATTCATTCCAGGGTCAGAAAAAATCAGTTTTGATCAAGGAAGACCCCCCTGAGAAATCTCTGATGGGAGAAGATGGCCCAGATGTTTGAGTTCTACAACCAGAACAGATTCAAGACTGCTGGCTGAGATGATCAGCCTCATAGAATACTCCAGTCAGGACTTGACCATAATTCAAAATTTTCTTTAGGTCCCCAAAAGATTATCAGTGCCCCCAATCAGCAGAAAATAGCCTGGAAAAACTACATCCACTTAAAAAATGGATTATGAATATTTGTCTTTGTTTAGAATGTTGGTTACAAGTTGTTATGGATAATGGTCAGTAGAAAAGCTAAACAAAGGAGATTCAATTCAGAGTTTTTGTTTTAAAAAAGGGAAGGTGCTGTAGAACAATGGTCTTTTATCCTGTCACTTGTATTATTTTTAGTAAAATGCTGATTATACTAAAATCAGTAGCCAGGCAGGAAGTATAGGTGGGGCAACCAGGCAGAAAGAAGAGGCAGGGCAACTAGAATGTTGGGAAGAGGGAAGCACAGTCTGCAGTCCTGACCCAGTCACAGAAGAAGCAAGATGTGACTGCCTCACCAAATAAGGTACCGAGCCACATGGCTAACATAGACAAGAATAATGGGCTAATATAAGTTATAAGAATTAATTAATAAAAAGCCTGAGCTACTGGGCCAATCAGTTTATAGTTAATGTAGCCTTTGTGTGTTTATTTGGGACCAAATGACTGTAGGACCTGGTGTGACAGAAACACCTGTCAACGTAAAATTATTTAAATTATTAATTCTTCATTAAAGCCTCCTTTTAGGATTAATGGCTTTGAATACAATTTATAAAATATTGATGTAAAATGAAAGAAATTCCACTTAGAAACTAAGATTGAATGCTTTAGAGAGTATGACTATTTTCCCTGGACTCTACAAATCTGTCATGTGTCCTTTGGGATTCCCTTATTTATATCTTAATATGCTGCTTACAGTTGACAATCATGAATATCATATTTTTCTAGTTTCATTTTAAGAGTTTTTGAAGTTGATATAGATGCTTTTAAATGGCTTATATTTATTTACATGTGCTCTGTATTGTTGTTCCTTTTTATGTTTGCACAGTAAGCTTCTCAATTCTTGTTAGAAAATGCTATTTTCACAACTGCAACTAGGAAAAGGACTTTCAGGCCAACACACATAGTCTGGGCTAAATAAAGTAGTTCTGATCAGTTACTCCTGCCAAGTACATTTTATTTAGCTATGTTTTATTTTATGAAAATATCTTGGAAATGAAAATTAGTGATAAGAATGAGGTTAGAGGCATTCCAAGAATGTTTGTTCTCTGTCACATGAAGAGATTTATTCTGTTGAGACATCAGACTGGGGCTTACTGATTTCATTTGTATTCATCAAACAACACAGATGTCTCTCCATCAGGACAGACGAAACCATGTGACCCACAGATGGGTAGCTAGGCTCTCATTTCTGTGACTGTCTGCATCTTGCTCTCTTCCAAGATCAAGAAGAAAGGTACCTCTCAGTCTGGAATTAAATATTTACTGTCAGATCTTTTCAGTTACCTAACACAACCACTCTGCTTGCTCTTTCATAGTGAGCCAGCTTTAGTGGCTCCTCCCATAGTTCTTTCATTTGCTTTAACCTCTGTGCCAACATCTTGAAGCAAATGGTAAGGTACTGCTCCCTAAATAGACCAAAAGTAGATGTATAAGTCTAAATATTCAGAGACGACAAACAAAATAGGTAGTGATTAAGCCAACCCTGAGCAATGGGAGCATGCATAGCTTTAAGAACTGAGTTGAAGGCATATGCTAAACTCTGTATTACATAGTCAAAAAACAAATTGCAAGTATAGGTTTGTTTTATAATAGTGAGCAGCCATGCACATTACTGGAAAGATTCCTTGAAAGTCTAAAGAATGGACTAGACCTTCTGTGCAGAAAACCTGTCCTTTCTCGGTGATGTTGGGAACTAAACCAGGGCCTTGCACAATCTAGGCAAGCATCCTACTGCTGGACTAAGTTTACATCCCATAAAACTAATTTGCACTTGTATTGGTGCACTAAAAATTCACAGATTCCTTGCTGCTGGGAGAAGAAACAATAATTATACGCATGAATGTCTCCAGTGGAAGAAATCATCACCAGAACAAACACAGTGATAAAAGAAAGGGCAGGACTACCCTTGTATGTTGTTTTCCTCAGAATGATCTCTGGTCCCTGCTGTGTGGAGCCAGTTGCTAGTGGTGAGCCATGAAGTAGGAGAGGGGATTGTAAGCCTGCTGCACAGTGGTAGGACATTTTGAAGAGACACAATCTTGAGGACGCTCACTCATGAGTGGAATTTGAGACACTATTTCCTACATGAACAATATGAGTCACCATCATGGTGTTAAAAATTCTGGTTAGATTACTTTTCCAACCGTGCTTCTGATTTTATTATATTGCCTTGCATGTTGGAGACCATATACCCCAATATGTCAATAGTTCATCTATGAGTCAAAACATTCCCACGGAAATTCTAATCTTCCTACTGGACAGTATACTAAAATGCCCATCTGAGATCTATCAACAAATATTTTGAGAACTTAGCTTCTTTCTCTACCTGAGAAGAACCTCTAATGTTCTCTCTCATAGACTCCTTGGAACAGCCCCTTTGTGCTGAGGTAGGCTAGCTACATTAAAGACTTTCTGGCCACTGGCATGGTCCAAAGTAAGCAGACTGAGTTTTCAGTACAGGAGACAGTAGTGTGCCTTTGGGAAAAGAGCAGACTACAGAAGCAACTGGCCACATTTCCCTACTTCCTATTCACTGTAGGACTCCAAAGCTCTGCCTGAACCAGAGGACGGCAGTGGAGATCCTTAGATGCCCATTTACGGGTGGTGCAAAGTTAACCTGTTTGCCTTTTGCAAATCATGATCACACTTTAATTATCCCTTTCTGTTACAAGTTGATATGTTTTCATCTAATACCTTGTCAGAGGATACTAATTGTTGATCATCCAAAAGAAATACTTCTAAGTATAAAACTCAGTGTAATTTTAAACAGAATTAACTGGGAAATAAAGTTTTCCAAGTTGGAATGGTTTGTAGATAAAAACGAAAGAATGCTTACTTTCCCAAATAAATATCATTATCCTACTAATGTTACTAACATATCTTAAGAGGGGTGTCCTCTAGAGTAGTGGTTCTCAACCACCCCAATGCTATACCCCTTTAATACAGTACCATGTGTTCTGGTGACCTCCAACCATAAAATTATTTTTATTGCTACTTCAGAACTGTAATTCTGTAATTTATGAATCACAATGTAAATATTTGTGGGTTTTGATGGTCTTAGGTGACCCCCGTGGAAGTGTCATTTGACCCCTAAAGGTTTTGCGACCCACAAGTTCATAAACGCTGCTCCAGAGAAAGCTGAATTTCTATTCAAGTCACACCCTTCAACTCACGCCCTAGGGAGATTTTTATCTGTATGCTTGCACAATGCCTCTGAAAATGATCGGGTGGTTGCTGCTCTGTGAAAGAGAAATTGAAAGTGGATACTTTGAAACCTGTTTTGGAAAACACACACACACACACACACACACACACACACAAAGAAAGAAAGATGAAAGAAAAAAGCAAGAAAGGAAGGAAAGAAGGAAGGAAGGAAGGAAGGAAGGAAGGAAGAAAGAAAGAAAGAAAGAAAGAAAGAAAGAAAGAAAGAAAGAAAGAAAGAAAGAAAGAAAGAATACTTTGATCGTGAAAGAGGGCTTTGAAACATCAGGTGCCAGGTTAGCTCCTTCGCTCCTTCTTTTTGACCTCTGTCCTCCTTCTGTATACTAGGGAAAGGAACCTGTTCTATGAGATGGAACTCCTCCTAAGCAAGCACTGCCCTAACCAATCTAGTTCTGCTTCACTCAGTAACAGAGACTGGACTAGCTGTTGCCTTCTTTATCTTGAAGACATTGGTGGCAGCTGTCAAGGCAGGGGGTTGAGCAGGTCAGTGTCTCCAGGGACTGGAGAGTTAAGATGTTAGTGACAGTAAGCATCACTCTGTATTCATTCCTCATGCCCTACCTGTCTCCGCTGCCCTGTGACAGTTTCTCAGTCTCTCTTTATCTTTCATGACATTGATGGGACTCTCTACTGACAGTACAGCAGGAACTGCAGACGATCTGGTTTTGAGTGATGCTTCTGTCATGATTATGCTGGAATAGGTGAATATAGGACGGGCCAATTTGCCTGAATTTCCTATTTCCCCTTCCTGCCTCCTCAGTCTATTTTCTCAATACACTTTTTGGGAGCATGGGTGGTAGTGGTGGGGTGTCACCAGCCTTCAGGAGGATAGTGAGTCCTTAAAGTCTTCCTTCTGTTTCTGCCTCCCTTAGTACCAGTTCTGTCAGAAATACTGCTGCCCCAGAGAGAACTAGTCATGGCCAGTATCTTACAATGTCTCCAAATCAATCATCCAGTTAGCTATTGAAGCTGCCCTTTAAGTGTCAAAGCTCGTCGGGCAATAGCTGCTTGAGGATTTTGAACAGCTACTTGTTTGAACAAGCAGGTTGGTCCCCAGAGGCACATTAAGATAGAAAGTTCCAGGTACCACAATTGCCTTATTGCAAAGAAGAGTCAGATGGAGAAAGGAAATCAAACTTTGAATCTGAGTATAGAATATATATAGTCAACAACTCTAAATAATCTACTCTTTCCTCAGGGAGAACATGCACTTTTAGGTTTTATTTTCTTAATAACTTTAATTTGAGAATGCTTTCAGAGTTTGAAGGGTACAGGATGTAACACCAATGACATATGCCACATTGCCTGAAGCTGAAGTAACTGACAAGAAACAGTTCCAGAAAATCCCCCTTCTCCTTTCCCCCTCTCTCTTTCTCCCTCCCTTGCTCTCCTCTTCCCTCCTTCTGTTCCTCACTCTTTCTCTCCTTGCCTAGAAATTTACAGTGTTGTTCTTTCCCACACTTTACCAGCAAAGACAACAGGTTGCTCATAAAGGCCAAGATGATCCTTGCGAGAGTGGGAACAGAGAGAGGGCTCCCCTGAAAGTGTTAATTAGCTCTTGCCCATCGCTGCTCTCCCATTACCACCATGGTGCTTCCCCCAATTCCTACTCCAGAGATGGAAACACCTATTCTTATATTTCCTGTTCCCTAAACATGTCATTCCTCCTTAAAAAGTATTCATAAACCAGAAGTAAAAGCCACCTTTGCAAGATGAACTAAGATCTCTGGGTGCCCACTCTGTATACATGAAATGCGTTTCTTCCCAGCTGGAAACCTAAAAGCTTAGAGGGAAATGGCATTTTCTCCCTGTAATTTTTAAGAATGCTAAAGGTCCTCCATTGTGTGCCTGCACACCTCTTACCTGGTGTTCCCATTGTTAACATCTAAGGCTATTGTGGTATAACTGTCAATCCAAGAGAAACGATGCTATTGTGAGTGGACCCCTCCCTTTACATGGACCCATCCAGTTTTCCATCCATCTCCACCTCGTGTTCCAGAATTCAGTCCAAGGCATCACGTTTCACTTATTCTTCGTGTCCTATCTTTCTCCTCTGTTCTGAGACAGTTTCGCAGCCTTTCTTAGTCTTCCATGTCCTCAGTTGCCATGACAGCTTGACAAGGACTCCAGACCATCGAGTTTTGTCTGATCCTTCTCCCAGGATTGTGTTTGAGCCACTGGCTTTCGGGCTGTCACACAGGACATAGAACATGAGATTCCCGTGTCATCCCTGGCGATGTCAGCTCTCATCATTTGGTTAAGGAGTGTCTGCCATGGTCTCCATACCACGTTACATCTCTGTGTTTCCCCAGCCCTATTATTTAGAACAGAATCACTAGACATCACCCACTTTCAAGGGGTTGGTGGTTGTGGGAAGTGAGTCCCATACCCTTGAGTAGAGGGGATATTATTCACAATAAAGAGAAATTACCTTTTCTTCTGTACTTGCTCTATCGTTTGTAGCACCGTTATATCCAGTATTTATTTCAGAATCTGGAGCCCTCGTCCTTGGGGACCATAACAAATACAGCCCTGGGCCAAACTTAGGAGCTGGTGTGGAAAAGGTGTGACCATGACAGCCCACAGAGAGTGCCTCTTGCCCCAGCTCAAGCCCTGGATGATGCATCGATTAGTAGGGTTTTAGTCACAGGATCCACCTCAGACACTCTGTGGCAGCCCACGCAGCCATTTCCTTTATTACTTGGTGCTGTGTGCTGGCTGGCTGGCCCCAGTCAGTTAATGAACAGGCTGATTACTCACAGGGATGAAGCTGTGCTTCAGAAGGAAGCCTGGGCGCCTGTTCGGTGAAAAATCAAGCCGCCGCTTTCTTCCCTTTTTATTTCAGAAACAGCAAGAATTTGATGATTGGATTCTTCAAGCCAGAAATACCTCTTTTCCTCGTACGACCCTTGAGCTTGTTAAATCAAGACCAAACTGTCTAATTGCTGATCAGGATAGTTGCAAATGCATTTTAAGTTTTCCATAATAAAATTGCGCAGGTTTGTCTGTTTTCCGGGGTTTTCTTGTTTTCATATAAAGAGCTTTAATTTTCTAATTTTAGAAGTTTAGAAGCTTCGTGCCTACTAAACTATGACATTGAGTGATAGCAATAGCATAGGTTTGCTAAGCCTAAGGGCTGCCTACTCTGTCAGTCATAACATAGATTTCAGTTACAGAACCTGAAACTGGGCCATGAATATTTAGGTAATAGACTCGGGATGAGCAAAAAGATTATTATTTTATTTTATTTGCTTCTTGCTATTTTTAAATAAGAATTTAAGAATCTCTAAGGTCTGCCAGTGTCCAAGCACCTGAAAAGAAGACATAGCTTGAAATCCAGGCCATACAAGGCTTTGTCCCTGAAAGAGCGAGATAACATGCAGGAAATGTCCCTGCCTTCTTTTTTTTTTACCCTGCATCCTATTCCATTGACAAACACAGATCCAGGGCAGAAATAAGGGCTACTGTAGGAGCAAGGAGAAGAGACAGATGTGGTCTGAATGCAGCCAGCTGTAACGAGGGCACAACCTGGGAAAGTCATATCAGCACAGTGGGAACACATAGCAAGCAGAGAAGATTAGAGAGGACAGCCAGGCCTAATAGCATTTCTTGATTGGATATAGAGAAAAACAGAGAAGGAGGGGCAGTGGGGTCTTAAAGGCACCAGTATTAGTTGCCTAAGGGAAGTAACTTTATTGTGTTATATAAAAGTCTATTCTTATTCTTGGTGGATGTATGATGAAATATTTAGAGGGCAAACATTCTGATGTTGGAACCACTTGGCAAATGGCTCAACCAAAAAAACAAACAAATACAGATTGCACAATCCATCACATCGCAGAGAAGGAGGAAAAGGAAAACACAGATGAAATACGATGGTTTTCTTTTTTTCAGAATCGTTTACATTATTCTTTTACTTACCTCTCTTCTAGAAAACTGAACTTTTCAATATTAAATATTAACTGATGAGAAAGTGAGGCCCAAAGATGTGGCTGAGTGTGTGGTGTAGTGTGTGTGTGTGTGTGTGTGTGTGTTGGGAGACACTTTCAAAGTTGTGTGGAATCTCGTGAGAAATCACGGCACAGAGACACTTCGGTGGCAGACTAGTTTGATCTGTGACGAGTTTGGAGTTGAAACTGGATTCTTTTTCTGAGCCTCCACTGGCCCAAGGCAAGAGTGTGGGCTGTCGTTCTGCACCTTTATTTATAATCAAGGTGGAGTTGTGATGGGGAAGGAGGTTGGGCACACACGTGGTTGATGCCTATGTTGCTGCTCCAGTGCAACGCCTGCGATGTGTAACTGCAAACTGAATGAGCCCCTTGGCCTTAGGCGAGAACAAGATGAGCCCATTGGGGTTCAAGAAAGAGAACCCTCAGATGACAGATGACAAACATTTCGTGTCATGCAAAATAGGGAAGAAGTGGTTTCAGAATAGAATACTTGTTTAATTATGTAAAGACTTGGTGCCTTCGTTTAACTATGTAAAGGTGTATTCTATCTCACCTGGCTAAGGCATCGGATTGGTCTAAAAGAAGCTCAGTAGTCAATAGCTAAGCAAAGAAGGGATAGGCAGGGCTGGTGGACCAAGAGGAAAGGGGAGCCAGGGGCCAGCCAACCAGATATGGAGGAAGCAGGAAAGCAGGACCAACACAGTTGAGGTAAATGAGTCTTGGGGCAGCACGTAGATGAATAGAAATGGGTTAATCTGAGTTTAAAAAAACTAACTAGAAACAAACCTAAGCTACAGCTGAGTGTTATAACTGATAGTAAGTGTCTGGGTCCCGGTTTGGGACTGGCAGGAGACTGTGGCACTCTTCACAAGTGCAGGATCAGCCGATGTGCAGGCCTCTCCTCCTTGCCGTTCCCTGCCTCCGTTACTAGTTTCTGGTCTTAGCTGTTGCTCTGTACTCAATACCACCTGTTCCTCTTACTTCTCTTGCATCTCCCACGCTAGAACACACTTAGCAAATGCATCCACCATTTTGGCTGGGACATGCTTGCCAGTGTCATGGATTTGTTGACGTGGCTAGAACCAACATCTTCGCTGGATTTTCCTGCCAGTGAATGCAGAATGTTTTCATTTTTTTTAAAAAAGTGGACATTTTTTTCTCCATGAAAGGATTTGAATGTCTTTTTCTGCATGAATTCCAACACACCAAAACTTTTGATGCAATATTAGATGGTATTGTTTCTAGTGTTGCATTTTCTAATGGCCTTGGAACTTTTACTGAGGGTTCCTATGACCTGTGTTGAGAGGGAGAGATTCTGTATTCTGCTGCCAGCACTTGGGGACCCTCCTAAACTTAGACATATAGGACTAAACTTCTAGTAAAGGGACTAGCAGATCACATGGGGAGCTGAAATCCTGGCTGCAATTGTATGTTGCTTTGTCATTGATAGCTAAGAAAAAAATCAAATGATAAAGAAAGTGAAGAGATTTCTCCAGCTCCCCCAGAGCGCACACAGGTGTGGTAGTGTATGCACAGACCTCGCTCTCTGCTTAGGTGACATGCCTTGGGGTTCCAGTGTCATCCAAACTCTGGCTAGGTGCAGCCTGGTTATTTTGCTTCTGTCTGTTTTATTTCACTCAGTTGAGCTAAAGAAAAAGATAGTTTTCTTTTAAGACATGAATCAAGTGTTAGGCTAAAGCAAGTATTTTCTCTTAATTTTGTCTATAATAGTGCAAGAAATAAAATTCCCATTTTTTTTTCTTTAACTAAAAATATAAGAATATTTTCCTTTCCTCTTTACCCTCTCTTTATCTCTCCCTTCCCATTTCCTTTTTTTCCAGGACACTTTGGATCCAGGATCTCTCTATGTAACCCCATGCCTGAGATTATAGATCACTACACCACTTTGTATATCCGTTTATTTTTATAAAATTCTTTTTGCACCAACATGTGTTTTGCACAGATAAGATTCTCTAGAGACTGCTCCTGCAGCCTTCATTCAGCCGTCAGTCAGATTCCCCACACGTCAGCCCATCTGCATACCTTCCTCTACTTTCTCTCCTTTCCTGGATGTAGTTTTTCTATAGGATCCTTCCGCATCTCACTTTTCTCTATGCACAGAACCAGGAGTGCTGAAATTTCCCTAAATTCTTTTTAAAGAACATATTTATTTTATTACTTTTAATATATTTTAATTAAAATATAATTATACCACTTCCCCCTTTCCTCTCCTCCCTTCAACCCCTCCCTCTCAAGTTTTATGGCTTTCTTTCCTTTGATCCTCATCCCTATGTATACATGCACAAGTATACAAATTGCATCTTCTGGATGCATTGTTTTGTTGTTTGGTTTTTCAAGACAGGGTTTCTCTGTGTAGCTCTGGCTGTGGTTTCTCTGTGTAGCTCTGGTTGTCCTAGCTCTACTCTCTCTTTAGACCAAGATGGTTTCAACTTCACAGAGATCCACCTGACTCTGCCTCCCAAGTACTGGGATTATGGGCGTGCTGGGGATTAAAGAAGAGAGGCACCTGTTTCTCAATGAGCTCACGCGTAACACATGCTGCCTGTAATTGCTCAAATATTTCAGCCATCACTTTAGGACTTTGTGCTAAAGCCATCCGTCTATCTTCTGCTTTCCCATAAGAAAAGAAGGATTTGCTTTGCTTTGCTTTGGCTGTCTGATGATCAACAACGGTGACTGATGTTAGATCTGCCATCTCTTGCAGGTCCCTTGGCAGGGCGTCTTTCCATAGGAAGACTGAAAATACATAGTGTCCTCTTTGGATCTTCTCCAAAAGCATAGACGTTTCTCCCAAGTTTTCTGTTTTGGATTCACGGCAAGCTTGAGGAAATACAAGAAGACAGACTATGAATGAAATCTGAGTCTAGAACAGGTGTGTATCACCAGACATCCAGGTGCTAAGGGGAGCTCTAGATGGATGCCCTCGGGCACCCAGTTCATTCGAGACAATGTGGGACCCCAGTATCTGCATCATGCAGAGGGATCCTGCTCTAAAAGGAAGGGTATGATGAAATTCTAGGCAGCAGGTGGAAGGAGGTGATACCAAGTCCATTTCTGAAAGCCTTGTCTCCCTGGCATCTTCCTTTCACCTAGGGCATTGATAACCAAGATACAAGGAGAGGGGAGCTGTAGAAGACCCAACAGAGTATCTGCTAAAATCCTGGAGGCTCATGTAAAACCCATGGCACACAACCATCACAGTCCCGAGAAGTCAGGCCTCTCCTCCTACCCATATCTAAGCAGTGCCAAAGCATACAATGCTATCACAGTGAGGAGCAAGTTTAATTCTTCTCCCGACCATTCCACTATGGTTATTAGTGTGCTGAGATGGTGTACAACTTCATGGAGTTTTTTTTTTTATCAATTACATTTTTCTTTCATCTAAGAAACTTAAATTTCTTTTATTTATTTATTTATTTTGATTTTTCGAGACAGGGTTTCTCTGTAGCTTTTGGTTCCTGTCCTGGAACTGGCTCTTGTAGACCAGGCTGGCCTCGAACTCACAGTGATCCGCCTGCCTCTGCCTACCGAGTGCTGGGATTAAGGCGTGTGCCACCACCGCCCGGCCGAAACTTAAATTTCTTATGATATCTACAAGGTAGTGGAGGCTTATACATCTGAGACGCATCCCTTCTGACCTAGTATTTTTCCTCCAAAGGCATTCGTGCGGGCAGTGCCAAGGAAGGGACTCCTCTGTCCTGGGAAGGGGACACGGCCCTGTGAGATGGCTGGGACTTCCATCTGAACTCTCTCTACATTGTGCTCTGCAGCCACTGGGTGTAGCTCAAAGCAGCCCCAAGCTTCATCGGATCCCCAAGGCTGAACCTTCTCTATGGAAGATACAAAATGCCTGTAAGGCTAAAATAAAATATCTGACAGCTATGCCTTGCCGATGTTTCCTTCACATCGCACTGTTGATTTAGAGGTTGCTCTAATCACAAAGGGGACACACACCACCAACCTGAAATGAAAGGCAGTGATGGTGCACAGAGCCTTGCCACATGACCTGTGAAGAGAGCTAGATCTGTATCTTGACCCCAGGCTATAAACAAATCATTCAAGGACTCAGGCCCTTGATGTGATGTACCATACTTTCCGTAGATTTTTTTTTATTTTTTAATTTAATAAGAAACTAAAGATAACTCTGAAAACCAGGTAATTTAGTTAATGTTATTTGGAAAACTAAATGTGTATTATCAGAAAGGATGCTGTTTTGTAAAATTAAACCAACAGACAGGGCAACCCCTGTGACATTTGAGCCAATATCTTTCTGGAGTTTCATCGCTAATATTGTAATGTGGTAATAAAAGCTAGTATCTGGCATGTTTTTCCTTCTATTGAATAGCCTGCTTCCTTTGTGTTCTGTTTTATAATTTTTTTTCTTGCTATCATGTGTTTGATTCTGGTAAACTAGATTGAAATTCATTACGCTTGTATTTTAACTTTATTAAAGCATTAATTTTATACATAGATCTCCCTTATGTTCTTTTGAAAGATTAACTACTGGGCTTAATCCTTTTGTCCAACTTAATCCCTTAACCATGTTAGTTTATGTTTTCATCACGGAGGCTGCTTTGTTGCTTGTTCCCTTTTTCTCCCACGCTCAGAAAACAAAGGAACTTCTTCAGCTATACTGTTTGGGAAATCAGATCTTCCTCTGTGTATTTGTTCCACTTTTCCTTTTAATTCAAACTGCCTGGTTCATTTTTTTTTAAAAAAGGTTAATTTTCATTATTCCAAGATTTTAGACCACAGATGAGTCAAAGAGAAGCTTAAAATTATGCAGAGAGTCCATGACTTAAAAAGAAACACACTGGATTTTCTCTATAGCTGTTCCCCCAGTCTAACTGTTGCCAGCATCATGGCTTCTTCTTCACCTCTGTACGGTCCTCTAAGAACAGTGTCCCCAGCTCTGCTTGGCACTTGTACTGTCCGGCAAGGCCATTTCTCCTCTACATTGTAGAAAAGATATCTGGAATAAATCCACCCGGTGCCCTCTTAAAGTGGATGCCCAGCCCATAGCCAGGCACTTAGCACAAGTGTGTATATTATATATCATTCCCATTTCTATGACAGTGGGAGCAGAGTTAACTGTTTGTAAAAACAAAGTGAAATGTTTATGATAGTGTTTGACTTGTTGAAATATGTGTAAAGCCTTATAAAATATAAGTGCTGAGATAATTTCATTCCTCTTTTATTTTTAATTTGCTCTTGTTGATAGCTCTGTCCAGTGATGCAGGGAATCATTTTGCCATCTCCTTTCCTCTGGCATACCTGGATGGGATGACCACCACCTCCTGTGTAGATGCTGAGATGGTTCCTGTCTCCAGATTGAAGCATCAGTGATGCTGAGATGGTTCCTGTCTCCACACTGAAGCATCAGTGATGCTGAGATGGTTCCTGTCTCCACACTGAAGCAGTGGTGCACTTCTTAGACCCTTGGTGCACATTAGGTTGACACTGTTAGCCTTCTTTGGTTTGGCGACATGCTTCCTACAGGTATGTCCTTGAATGGTGACTAAAATCCCACTGTACTCAATTGCAGCAGATAGACGTCTCCTTCATTCCCTCAGTGACTGTTTAGTTGTTTCAGTTGGGATTTCCTCTCACCATGACCCACTTCATCACCCTAACCAGTCAGCCTCAAATGATCTGCTCCTCTCTTCTTTATCCATGCATTGAGTATCTAGCTCTGTATCACTCAAGCCATAATGGTTATTTGTCAGTATGATAAAAAAACTATAGAATAAAACAATGGTTATATATTCATAAGCACATGGACCAACTTCCAAACTAGAATAAAAAGCCCATTTCAACAAATATAAGGTAGTCATGTTTGTATTCAAAGAGTAAATGTACTTCAAATCCATGGATCTATCTGCTTATCTTAGAGGTCAGCATGTATTGAAATATAATTTTACATTTTTGGACAAAAATTCATTCGCTGTAAGACTGCCATGCCGAGATGTTTTTTTAAAGAGTACTTCCTGAGACTCTATGAGGTGCATGTTCAATACTTAAATGTCTTAGATCAATTCAAATAGACTAACTATTATAATGGCTGCACGGATTGTGAGCTTCCTGGGCTCACTCAGGGGCCATGGAGCTTTGCCATTCAAATCCACAGCTTGCTGTAATGTACACTATTGGTTTTATAGCTTCAGCTTACTGTGGTGTGCCAAAGCCATACAGCCCCAGAAGTGCTTCTGGAAAATGCTTCCACAAGACAGCCTCTGTATTCTCCTGAACTGGCGAGCTCACCCTCACCGTGGCTGAGACTGCCTCAGGGACACACTGTGGCATCCTGCACTCTCCTGCATTGGGCCTGAGTTAGCCCTTCCCGCCCTTTGTTCCCATCTTCTCCATCATGGTCACTCACCCAAGGACAGGTTGCATCACTAACTGGGCTGCGGCGTCTGTTCCTCAGAGACCCTCGGCCGTCACACTGCATTTTAGTGTTTACTCCCAGAAGTGCTTTTAGGATCAATCCAAGCATGACAGACTAGAGAGGAGCTGCATGAGCTAGGATGGCGATGGTTTTCTTCATGGAAAGCAGTTATTTTTATTATCAAACTGCACACAATTCCCCCAAATAATCAGTGTTTAGGAGGTAACACACATATTTAATGGCTTCTAACCATGAAATTTGTCTTTCCTGTAACTGCCATTCAGAAAGCCCTCAAAGTAAAACTTTCTTAAGGACTGTTGTGCCTTGGTATGCCCACTTCATGTACAACTGGAAGATGATATGTCTGAAATTCATAAGTGCCTCGAACGGGGGATTATTTATTAGTACATCGCTCAAGGTATTAAATATCTATCATACCTAAACCTATATATAATAAGAGGGAATTGAATAGAGATGTCAAAACTTCCTTCCATGTAAAAATTTTCCCTGCTTTGGGTGGGTTGCAGATGCCAAGTCTGCATGGTCCCATGGATCCCGGATATCCTCCTTTTGCTGCTGTTTGTGCTGAGATATCCTGATGTGGAGAGGTTTGTACTGATGCTGAAGGAATGACCAGGAAAGGGCAGAGAAGCAGAGTGCTGTTCTGCTCATAAATCAAGACAATCAAGAAAGGACCACCTCACGAGGAGTCAGAGGGCCAATAAACACTGCCCGTCTCATTTAGCATCACTGCCAAATATGAGGAGGGAGTGTTTGTAACTTCATTTTGTCTGAAAAATTGCTTCAAGAAATAAAAATTCATAAGAAATATTTTTTAAAAAGGCTTCAAAACGTTCCTAATTATGAAAGACGTTTCCATTCAGGCAACTCCAAAGGAGCAGTGTGTTTTGGTTGAGGCATAGTACAGCTCTTCGTTTGTGTTGTCTACTAAATGTGTTGATGCAAGTCAGGAACCGGCAGTGCTGTGCAGTGAGATGTAACTGCTCTATTAAAGGGCCTGCATTCATTCTTTGAATAAAGAAAGTGTCTGGGTACCATAGTCTGGATTACAAGATTGATACCTTGCTCTGAATTCAGTGAGTAAAGATGCCTTTAAAATATATTAAGTCACTATTGTAATTTTCTTGAGAACAAATGCTTCTGTGTCAGGCCTAGGGGAGGCAGATTATGGAAATGTAAGTCCGAAGTCGAAAGCCTCACCTACGGTGCTTATTAACTTCATATATATCTAGTACTTCAGGGAATGTTCAGAAAATATTATAATGCTGCTTCTCAGCAAGTATATTAAATGAGAGGAAGTAAAGACAACTTTCACTGCATTTAAAGTGCTTGCTTTTATGAAATGATATAGGAGTTTGACTATGACCTTGGGAAGGCAACTTGGATTAGGAAAGGGACACCGAGTTAGCGTTGGATAATATTAAATGTTTCAATTGTGATACAAAGTGTCAGCAGGCCATTGACCTGCCAGGAGCTCCACAGAAACCCCACGAGCTGGGGTGTGCAGTCCAAAGGCAGAAGTTCAAAAAAATAAGATAGAACTTTGCAATGTGGTACATTGCTTGGATGCTAAAAGATGTGGAATTAGCCTTTTCTTCATCCCATCTTGACACGATACAGCAGCACGGCCAACTATGTCATCTGGCACTTACGGTTGTTTGCTTTAAAAAAAATGGAGTGAGGATGATTCCCTCACTCTTCGATAAGAAGGAAAGATAGAAATTGAGCTTCCCTGTAAGAATTATAGTCATTACAGCTGAGCTGGAACAAGATGTGAGAACTATTCCTTCTTTGCCCTTTTCTCCGGGCCATTTGGGATGAGTCAGAAGTCCAGCAGAAAGGTTCAGAGGGAGGGATTTACCCCAGCATGGTGAAAGCTCCAGGCAGACTCTGCAGAGCCTTGGGTGGGGGAGCACAGCAAGGAAAGGGCATTTAACAGCCCAGCACCTGCTCTAGAGCTGGAGTGGCAGACGCTGAACCTCACCGTCTGTCTCCCTGGGAAAAGGGTAAATTTCTCCCATCAAAAACATCTGGTATTTATGCCATGGCCAAGGGAATTCATGACCTTCCAGGTTAACCGATGTCAACATTCCCCAGGAAGGTCTTCTCCCTCTGAACTTGTGAGTCTCATCAACATCTCATTCCCATTATTCTGGAGGAAAAAAAAAAGTGTTCTTTTGCTCAATTACTGGCTTTCTCTCTTTGAGTGCTAATCAGTCGACTTTACCAGTGATAATCGCTGCACTCTGTCTGGGGCTGAGTGGAAAATTGGAGTACTCCAGCATTACCCTCTCATTTCTGGAAAGCCAGAGTCGTGCTCCTTTGGCAGCTGAACTTGTCCCCTGACAGGGGTGATGTTTTCAGTTCATTATCTTGAACAGCATGGATTCTGAATTCTGTCTTAAAAAGTGGGTCAGAGTTGAGGGCATAAGAAGACGCTGCGAATGAAACCATCTAGCCAGTGATAAAGTAGCCATGTTACCATAGACTGCAGAGCACCCTATTGAAAATGAGCTATTCACAATTTTCATAGGCGGATAGTTATAAATGATATAATATTTATCCACTTTAAGGGTTTTAAATATGTGATCATTTTATCAGCAATAAAATCGACTTTATTGGCATACTTATAACATGTATAAACATGTGATTGCCACCAGAATCAAGATAAGAAAAAGAGTCCCCCATCTCTCAAATTTCTTTGTGTTCACTGAAAGTCATAGTGCAGTCCCCAACCTGCTTGCAAACTCCTCGCCATCCTCTGCCCCTAACATGGGGCCTTTCCTAGAATGACACATAAAGGAACCGTATATTATATGGGTTGAAGTTTGGTTGTTTTCCTTTATCAAAATTCATCTGTGATTTTCAAAACTTTATGCAACATTCCTAGACGTCTGTGTTATGATTTGGGCATTAAGTGTCTAAAATGTCCATGCATAGAATACGCTTGGACCCTCTGAGAGCATTACTGTAAGTTAGTGGAACTTTTAAGAGGAGGTGGGGTCTATTGAGAGGACCTTGGGTTACTGAAGCATCCCACTAGAAGGGGGATTGAGGAGACCTAACTTTCTCCTAGACCTGTTATTCACCATTTCCCATCAGGGCCTAAAAACAATGGCCCCACTGAGCCTCAGTAAACCTTTTCCATCCATTTGTTATCTTGAGTATTTGCTACAGTAACAGAAAGATGGCTAATACATTCTAAGAATGAAGTTTCTCTCCTCTGGACTTATGTCGTAGAGAACCAAACTAGGAAGGAGCCATGATGAGAACTCTAAACTTACATGGTTGCACCCTTTGCTCACACTGTTGTCCTTTAGGGACAGATGATAGCTGGCGGGCCATACAGTTGCAACCAGCAAGTTACCACAGGCAGAAAAGGCTAATGACAAGCATTCTTGAATTCAAATATAATTAATTCTCTTTGACTTCTAGCTACACATAAAAGCAAAGCTTCTAAAGCAAAAATCAAATATAAGGACTGTTATATTAAATTTTAATATCAAATAAGTATACATTATTAAAAAGCAAAATAAGCCAAACCCTGTTATGATTCATCTTTAAGCACACAATGTGGTTACTTAGAGAAACACCATAGTATTTGAGTAGCCTTAGAAATCCTGGATTGAATGATCAAAGAGCACAGACTTTCCCTGCCCCCTTCTCTGCTAAGTTTCAAACTCTCACGCAGAACTGAAAGAATACCTAACGTAAACTGGATTTGGAACAGGTCGTGGGGCTTGCTGTTAGCATGCTATATATTTGCATGTGAATGAGAGAGTCATGGTAACCTGCATAAAATTGCTTGGCTTCCTTAAAACCTGGAAAATAAAAATCCCAGTTTTAACTTCTCATGTATTCAGAATTTCTGTCCTTGTTGCAGGGTTTTCAGTCATGACTCATCTTAGACTACACTAGATGCCCAGTGAGAGCATCCCTCCCAGTCTCTCCTAAAGAGACAGGACTGTAATTCCCTGAATTACTACCTGTCACCATCGTAATCAAGGTGAGCACACCAGAAACAAATCACTGAAGCTATCCGGGGTCAACTGCCCATTGCTGGAAAAAGTAAATAACAGCCTGACCAGGTACTTGATAGCAAGCATGGCCAATCAGGGTTGGAAAATCAGCCCTGAGCCTTGGAGTTGAAAGGTCATGACGTTCACAGGGGCCTGAGAACCAGTGATGTGGAAGCTGAGGTCATAATGAAGGAGTGGACAGGGGCTGAAGTCTGAACTGACAGATGAAGCTGAGTCACACACAGCCCGCCACATTCCCAGGGCCAGCATGAGTTGATAAACCCCTTCAAAAAGAAAGAAAGAGGCATGATAGACAGTTAAAAACAAGCAATTGCAAAAAGACCAGAGGACCCGCTGATTCTTGAAGAGAGTGTTAGGATCCATCAGGCTAGAAGGACTGGGAAAGGAAGGAAGCAGGAGAGAGGCCATGGGCCTTGCAGATCTTATGACTCTGGGAACAGACCAATCAGCATCAAAGACTGCCTGAATACAGAGAAAACTGCCAACACCTGACCCTATCCTTCTAAGTCACCAAAACACATTTACAACAGTCCCCTTGGGCTGCAGAACAATGTAATAGGGATGGGCTTAAAAAAGAACAATTTGTTTTCTGAGTCTTAAAAGCTGGAGTCCAAGATCAGCATTCTGCCCACTTTGGTTTCTGGCCAGGGCCGATTGGCCTTTAACTACGTCCTCGGTGCTATCCTGAGAGCAGCTTGCTGAGTAAGTAAAGGGGCAACCCCACTGTCTCCCCTAGGTAGGCTTCTTTCCGATGAGCTGGGAAAGTCACTTCACTTTCGCCCTTCATGCAGAGCAGTCTGCCAGCATGAAGGAAAGACTGGAGAGGTGGCTTAGAGCAATCCTGCTCGTGCAGAGTGTCCAGAACGGATCCTGGTCTCCACAAGTACCTTAAGTCATGGTCAAGTCATGGGCATATACCACCCCCACATATACAGACTTAAATATAAACACACACACACACACACACACATATATATATATATGTGTGTGTGTGTGTATATATATATATATATATATATATATATATATATGAAAATGAAAAGTGCATCTTACCAAGGAATGGAATGAGAGATAATCTCTATTCTCCCTTCCTATTTTGTTTTATATTAATAAAGAAGAAAGTAAAATTTCTAAGTCCGTGGAGACAGTCTTAAAAATATTCCTGTGGTAGAGAAAAAACTAAATTGGGAAAGACAACATACCCCCGTTCCTCATGAAAGATTTTATCTCAGTGGAAACAAGGCATTGTATGATCTTATTGTTGACATGCTGACTGCATACTTTTATGGGAGTTAAAATTTTGAAACTACATAAAAACAATCCTGCATAATTATAGTTGATTGTGTTCATTATTATTACGGAAATGTTATGTCAATAAATGTAATAAAATAGCTCAATAATGGTAAATGGGACTTCTTAGACACATACTATTAAATGTGGCAAAGGAAGGCATTATTTGGCTACATCTCTGGAACAGAAAATCAGATTCAATTACACTCGATGGAAATTGCTGTCAGGCCCCTGTTTGTTCTCCCTGGGGTCTAGAGGCATACTTTTTATCCTAATCCCTCACCATCAACTAATATTTAAGCAACTGTTTAAAAAGATTAACAACCACAGTGTGAGTTAACTTAATTTTGCCTATGGTTGTTGCATAATTTGCTGATTTCCATTACTGTAAAAACCATGAAACATTATTAGAAATATTGTGCTCAGAAGAGAGAGACACAGGGAAGGCAAGATGGTCAGCTCTTTGTGTGTGTACGTGTGGGAATCTTTGGCCACTCTAGCTCTAAAAGGTGTGCTTAAGAACACTACAGTATGCTCTCTCTCTCTCTCTCTCTCTCTCTCTCTCTCTCTCTCTCTCTCTCTCTCTCTCTCTCTCGCTCTCGCTCTTGCTCTCTCTCTCTCTCTCTCTCTCTCTCTCGCTCTCGCTCTCGCTCTCTCGCTCTCTCGCTCTCTCGCTCTCTCGCTCTCGCTCTTGCTCTCACTCTCTTCCTTTCCTTTCTCCCTTCTTTCTTTCTTTCTTTCTTTCTTTCTTTCTTTCTTTCTTTCTTTCTTTCTTTCTTTCTTTCTTTCTTTCTTTCTTTTCTTCCTTCCTTTATTTCTGTCTTTCTTTCCTCCCTCTCTTCCTTCCTGTCCTGTCTTCTTTCCTTTCCTTCCTTCCTTCCTTCCTTCCTTCCTTCCTTCCTCCTAGGTTTCATTTATTTACTTCTGTGTTTTCTACCATACAAAAGTCAAACTCGATCCTTGGAGCATGTGTCTTGCTTATTGGGATTCTCGTATCATAGCAAGCATCACCTACATATTGTTGAATAAAGAAATAAAACCACAAGAGAGAACTAAATCCAAGCGAATGATAGGTTAGAGGTTTGCAAAGGAAGATGGTGTACATCCCAGTTGGTCCACTGCACTGACAGCATGCTAGAAGCCAGAATTCCGGGTTTCCTTGTGAGTGAAAGGTCAGTTCTCTGTAAGAAGACCAGATGAGACCCTCATGTTGAAACTGCTCTGTGCTTCCTGCTTGGCTGGTCCAAGAGCTGCTCCCCTAGTAAACTACATCCATATTTATTGATAGATGACCAAGACATTTTCACAATAAATTTCAGGATCTAGCCTACCCCACTGAACATTTTTATCAGTCAATGTACCCATGTGGTAAACAGAAAGGATTGTCTAGTGTGAACTAAATCTTTCTGAAAGTTAGCCCTCTTTTTTCTTAAAATGTTACAGCTCTGTATTCTCCTGTTGTTTTAGTTTTTAAAGTACATTTTAAAATTTTATTTTGTGTCCATGAGTATTTTACCTGTATGTATGTGCATCATGTGTGTGCTTTGTGCCTGAGGAGGTCGGAAGAAAGCAGTGGATCGCCTGGAACTGGAACTACCAATGCTTGGGAACCACTGTGTGGGTGCTGGGAGCAAAACCTAGGTGCTCTTTCCATGGGGCCACCTGTCCAGCCCCTGGATCAGTTTCTTTTCATCTTTCTGTGATAAAATACTCTCATAAAAGCAGATTAAGGGAGAAAGGGCTTACTTTGGCTCATAGTTCTAGGAAGCGGTCCATTATTGTTCAGGTGTTAAGGCAACAGGAGCTTGAAGCAGCTGGTTCCATCAGATCCATAGTGGGGAAGGAAAGAATGGTGAATGCGCACAGTGGCTCAGTCCAGGATCATGGTCACGGTGTGCCCACAAAGGGTGAGCTTTCCCACAGCCATGGTTACAGTATGCCCACAATGAGTGAGCTTTCCCACAGCCATGGAAACGGTGTGCCCATAGTAGGTGGGCTTTTTCACAGCCATGGTCACGGTGTGCCCACAGTGGCTGGGCTTTCCCACAGCCATGGTCACAATGTGCCCACAGTGGCTGGGCTTTCCCACAGCCATGGTCACAGCATGCCTACACTGGGTGAGTTTTCCCATAACCATGGTCACGGTGTGCCCATAGTGTGTCAGGTTTCCCACAACAATGGAAATAATGACTAGAGGCCCACCTTTTGGGTCATTCTAGATTCTATCCAGTTGACAATTAATGCTAACCATTGCACCAGGAGGTTTTCACTTATTTTAAAGGTCATTTACCTAGACAGAAAGAGCTAAAAATCTCTACTGTTGATTTCCTTGAGTATATCTGCTGAAATATCACACACTCACAGTATGAATTCATGGGAACTAGACTCCAGTCATTTTAATACACACACATACACACACACACACACACACACACACACACACACATGGGGAGAGGCTATCAGTCTAAGCTTTAAGAAACTTAATGACAAAACACATAGGTGTATGTATAGAAAATTAATTATAAAATAAAATTAATTTTGGAATCTTTATTTGTGACTAAGTATTTGCAAGAGTTTACTCATAATTAGCCCAAGAATAAGAATTATTCAATCATTTTCCCATGAATATTGGATTACTCCCTAATTTGAAGTTGGCAGGCACTCAGCTTGAAAGAACAACCTAGATATGACCCCTCATTCCTCCCAGTAGCAGGAGAGATGTTTTTCTAAAAAGTTCAGTGCTGTCATGGTAAGAAAAGGAGAGGAGACAATCCTGTGAAAAGGCAAATAAGCTGGCTTGGGGGTCTGAAGACTTGGGAAGGTCTCAATGTGGGCACTGAACTCCTCAATCAGGGCGGGAAGGAGATACAATAAGGAGATTCTCTTTGTCTTCAGGTTTCCAATGTCTGACTCTCCCTTGAAGAATTTCTACTCAGAATGGGGGAAGAAAGCTTATTGGAATCAGTTTGGGTCATGTATTTACACTTAGTGACTACCAGTCAGCTTCAGATCGTCCAGAACAGCGTGGCCAGCAGCCGTCCACATCTCTCGGCACACCATGAGCTGTCAGAGGTGAGCCACAGCTTTAGCTGAGAAATACAGAGGGAGCGATGTCTGCAGCAGGTGGATTTCAGTTCCCTTACATCCAAAGATGTGCTTGCATGGAGTGGGGGCTGGCCAGGAGGCTGATGGCCAGAGGGATCCCTGTACACACTCCAGGTTGGAGGGTTTCCCTAAGATTTGGCATGCAGTTGAACACAAGGAACTTTCATTTCACTGAAAAGCAGCAAGAAAAATCAGCAGGGTGAAACATACATGTGGCAAAGTCAGGAGAAGCCAAGGGCAAGCTCCTAGGTTCTCTCCAGTCTAGGTTTACAAGCTGCGTCAATTACCCAGCAATTGAAACAAACAAACAAAATCTGTGAACTGCTGCCAATCAGAGAGGCTCATGGGAGAATGTGAGACCACATTGACATTAGCTGTTGGTCTTACAAACCCTTTGCCTGGGATACATTCAAACTGTAGGTTTTTCGGGAGAAAGCAAGAGTTCATCATGAATAATATCACTTGTCTAGCCTCTGAGCATCTAGCGGGAACCGTTCCAAATTTATATTTCCAGACACAGGGCAAAGGCAGACATTGCCAGTGGGCTTTTCAGGAGAGAACACAGGCCTGCTGTGGGAAATCTTTTACACCCACAGGGCCACCGCAAATGCCCTGACTCTGTTGCTAATAGAAAGCATGCCACATTTACAGCCACACTGCAGGGTGCATTGAACGCCCTGGGTGATATTCATTTAAACAGTTCATTTTCCTTGCATATCAAGTGTCTTTTAAACATAAACCATCAGCTCTGCAGCAGCCTCTTTTGTAGTTGACTGTGGGTGGGGCTCTATTTTGATATCTCCAGATCTTCCTACAGAGAATGATGACTTTTCATCATATATGGGGTTCCTTTGATCTTTGTGACACTTTAAAGCTCAGACCAAAGGGTCATATTTGTTTGTGGGTAGGCTTGTAAGGGACATTGTTTATTTAGTACCGCAGTGACTCTCAACAGTGTCTGAAGGGGAGGCAGACCAAGACCAAGGTCCCTGCCAAGTGGAAATGGCTATCCTGGGAACTCACGCTCTAGACCAGGCTGTTCTTGAACTCACAGAGTTTTGCCTGCCTCTAGCTCACAAGTGATGGGATTAAAGTTGTGTGCCACCACACCCAACTGTTCTCTCTCTTTCTTTTTTTAAAGGACTTTATCCTTTTTCTTTTTTCTCCAAAGCCTACATATATTTTAAACACACCATAAACTGCTTAGAGGATTTTTTTTCATCTAAATCTATCTTTACTGTATATCTCTCTTCTTCTGACCACCTGAGTATTTAATTTGCTAAGTGAGATGGCTTTGATGGCTGGATGCACCCCATTCCTTAGCTTTCTGAGAGTCTAACTTTATGGCAGAGGTACTGGTGGGAGCCATGTTTATTGCCATAACTCTATGTAGTGTCAAGGTCCCTGCCACCACCAAGAAGAATGTTGTCAGTTATTAATAAACACCACTTAAGTGTTTGATGGTGGGGCCCCTTAAAAAAGCAGCAAGGTTTTTGCAGCTAAAGCTGAGTAAGGAAATCTCTCTTAAATGAGACAAGATTGCCTCTAGCAAACAGACCCCACCTGAGAAAATGCTGCTACCAAGAAGCTATGCTTAACTCTGTTCTTTTGTGTTTAGAATTACTTCAGAAGCTCTCTCGTGTCTTATGTGGATGTAGTTGCCTACGTTGGCACCATTTGTAAGTAGAGACTGATTATTCATTTTCTGGCTGCCCAGACACAAATAATAACACAGAAACTATATTTATTACAACACTCTCTCAGTTCCAGCCCAGCAGCACCCTTAGAAGCCCTTGGTCTCATGGTCTGTGGTCTGTATCCATGATGGAAGGGCAGCCATACCTTTTACAGGTCGTTACCATTCTGTAGTGTGGAATAATCTAAGCGAAAAAGAAGCGTCACTTTTATGAAGCCTTCACATCTCACACCAGTGACGCAGGGCACAATTTGTAGTCAAAGTCCTTGCTTCTTAGTTCTATAATGCAAAGGCACACTTAATTGGTGAAAAGAAAGGAAGAAATGAAACAAAGGGGAATAGACATTGTCCTAGAGCTCCTTCACAGCTCCTAGGACTCTCAGCATCTCCTGTGTACCCACTGAGCACACACTGTCCTTGATGTTTTGGCATCCACTACTCAGGTATGGCGTTCAACTTCTCAATGCTGTTGATATCATACACGACTTCCATTTGGAAGGGGCAGCTTCCAGCCTAGACTATCTCCAGTATTACCTGGGCATTTTTCTCTGGTACCAAGCCTCAGCTTGAGTAACTGTGATTTGGCATTGTATTTAAAATGCTAATGATTAAGTCTGAACTGTCCAAGAGCCTCTCTGAATGCGTGTGCAATTACTTTAACAAGAAACACAAAGGAAGCCAGCTTTGTGCATCTTCAAGAAAAATGAAATCCCTAACTGCTAATCTTTTACTGTTTTTCTTTAATACACCAGGCAGCTGAATGTCACCATGTCTTAAAAAAATTGCCTGACTATACTTGAATAATCACTTTAAAGTTATCTTACAAAACTTTTCAGGCTATGAAAAATATGATTCTACTTTGCCCTGAATTATACCCAATCATATTCTCTATGAAGAATAGTGCTTATGAATAGAGAAAGAAATGGAAGCATAGAAATCTCCTTCTACTCCACATACAATCTGTGTTTTAAATTGAAATGCTTGACATACATATTTGTGTACTACTTCTATATTAATATAGGATACTTAAGTATTATTTTTGGATAAAGCAAAACTCCAAGACATATATAAAATAAAATATAATATGAGTTAATATAATATTAAATTTTCATCCTTCCAAATATTTCATTTTGTAAACTAAACATTTGTATGCAGTACTGCCCCCATTCACAGATATCTAGTGTGATGATGTCATGATGTCATGTCTTTCGGGGGGGGGTGAGTGGGTTGATGTATTGGGCACCCTCATTTTTGGAATTGGTATCTGTAGTGATGAGGCAAGCAGGCTTACTTTTCCTCCCACCCAGCTCTTGCATGTCTAGCTTTACACCTGAAATAACAAAACACAAATTGTATTCATTTAAACACTGCTTGGCCCATTAGCTCTAACCTCTTACTGGCTAAATCTCACACCTTGATTAACCCATTTCTATTAATGTGTATCACCACTTGACTGTGGCTTACTGGCATGAGTCTAACCACCATCCATCTTGGGTAGGAGAAGCATGGCGTCTGCTTGACTCTGCTTTCTTTCTCCCAGCATTCTGTTCTGTCTATTCCACCCACCTAAAGGCTGGCCTATCAAAATGTCAAGGCAGTTTCTTTATTTGACCAATGAAAGTAACATATAGACAGAAGATCCTCCTACATCAGGTATCATCATAGGAAGCTAATCAGGAACCATGGGATGGGCTCTGACCAGACATCACATCTACTAATCTTGAATTTCCTCATGTCTAAAATTTTAAGCAATGCATATTTTTGTTTTAGTCACCCAGCCTTGGTACTTGTTGACCCTTGACCCTCAAAGTCATAAGTCAATGACATTTGTAAACAGGGCCTTTGGAGGCAGTTAGCCTTAGCTGAGGCCATAAGGTTGACTCCCTTTAAAAGACTAGAAAAAGTGTCTAGAGTTAGCACACTCACCTCTTCATATGAGGCCCCACACTTCCTTGAGACTCTCTGGGGTCCTGTCATCAGACCCTGGCCAAAGACTGAGAAGATGCTGCTGCTGGCCTTCCTGCCTCAATCTCTTAGAAATAAATTACTTAATTTGGAGAATTTGGAGATAACACTAAAATATGGTTGAAGCCAAGGGGATTCTGAAAACGCAAACTGAGATTCAGTATGTTTTTCTTCCATGGTTTATGACTCCGTGTGGATCTATCAACACCCCAAGGTACAAATTTAATTTTAAAAATCTAAAAAAATTCATGTCCACGGAGTCTGTCCTCTTTTCTCTCTCTTCTGGGACCACAGTTAAATGTATGAGTGTATTTCATGGGTCTCATCCTATGCTGTGGAACTTGAGAACTGACTGCTGAGTTGTGTTCTGATTCCTGACACCCGACTTCTATGTTCCCCATCTTTTCCAGCCTCTGATAATCACTGTTCTGCATTCAGGTTGGCATCTCTTTAAACTTCCACATACGAAAGAATCATTTCTAATTTGATTGACAGGTTGACTGATTATGCTAATATCTTCTATTCTGTAAACATTCATAAACATTACAAATTCAATTCTAATTGGAAATTATGCAGATTATTTACACGTGTCAAAAGATGACACTTTGATGATTAAAAAGTCCCTTTGAAATTACACCAATGAGATGGGGGAGACGCTTACTGATCTTTGAAAATGAGTTAATAAAATCTAAAGAGAAAATTCAGTTCAAGTTACTATTGCTGAGAGGACACCGTGTATCCCTCTGATAGCCTGAAGTCTGTCCTGTTTTATACCTGTGAATACTTACACTATGATGCAAATACATAAAGGACCAGACCTGGGTTCACATAAAGAAGGCATCTCATTAAGTCTCTAGTAGCTTGTGTTTCTTTTCAGTGAAATACACTGTGAAAGCTAAACATTTTCTCCACATTCCCAGATAGTTTCTTGTGTTCTTTGAGCTCCCAAGGGATTTCAGCTCTTCCACAACTCATAAGTACAGTCTGTGTTGCTTGTGGCAGATAGATAGGTTTAGAAAGCCTGATGCAGACAGCTGGGTTGCTCTGAATAGGTGTTCTAATAAGGCAGGAGCTCAGAGCTAACTCTGTCTGCCATTTCCTGCCTATCAGAAACTCAAAAGGTTCTTTCCCAGCTTGTTAGAGAAGGTCACTTCTGTCATCTTGGGAATGGCCTAGAAAACCTCACAGATTCGAGACAGATTTCAGGATTTACAGACTATATTTATGAGTGGCAGATTATGTGTCACAATAGCTGGTTTCTTTAAGAATTCTTGCATAAGGAAGAAGCTAACATGGTCTCTCCACCCAAGCTATGTATGTTTGTTTCTTCTGCATCTCTAGAGACTGTCCCTTGAAGGCAGCCAACATACCTTTTGTTATTTATCTGTTACTTTACCCAAATCATGTTTTTCCATCATTTTATTTATGACTCGCTTTCATTTAGTAACTCACTACCTTGAAATATATTAGAACAAAGTCTTAGTATTTAAGAAAGAAAAGAATTGTGAATGACAATAGGGAAAAATGATTTTCAGTTCTAAAAGGATCACCTGGTGGACATGGTGCCCACCTGTAATTCCAGCACTAGATTCGTGGAGGCAGGAGGAAAGTTAGTTCAGAGCAACTGTAGACTACAAAAGAGACCCTAATCCAAGCAGAATGCAAAGACGGGAAATCACGCTAGTTCTACAAATCGGCTGTAAACTGAAAGTAATGATTCTAAAATGTGTTCCCTTTAGTGAGAAGTTAAGGAATGCAGCAGTTTGTTTTTTTCTGAAAACCTGCACATCTGTCCACTGGTTATTTCAAGTAAAAGCTTGAATTTTTTTCACTGATCGACACCCAAATCATGGTTTCCCTTCCAGGGAATCCAACAGTTCCAATGTTTATTTCCAAGTAATAGTGGGAGAATTTCTCTTCATGATGTATCCTCCTCTGCCATATTCATAGAATTTCTACCTGAAACTATAGATATTGTGTTTTAAATAGGGTAAAACAAAAAAGTTGGCCACAGTGGTGCATACCTGTAGTTCTAGCAGTTAGGAGGCTGAGACACTAGAGTTGAGAATCCCATAGCAGTTTGGCCTACACACCAAGATCCTTTCTCAACAGCAAGAAGGTAAATAATAAGAAGGGACTGGAGAGAGCACTGGTTAACTAAGTGTCCTTATATGGCAGGGAACTCCAGTTCATTTTTCAGCACCCAAATAACTCTGAAAGTACAACTCCAGGGGATCTAACATCCTTTCCTGATCTCTTCAGGTACTGCAGTCACTGTACACACACACACACACACACACACACACACACACACACACACATACATACATGAGTGCCCACACATGTATGCACGCACACAGCACCTAGCACATGCATACACAATGCACACATACACACGTACAGACACTTACATGCACACATAAGACAGCACAAAGCACACGCACACACATGTACACACACAATGCACACACACGCGCATGCACACACACACAAACTTTAGAGATTAAAGATTAAGAATTTCTTAAGATGATCCGTGATGAAGAAAGTCAATGTACTGATCTGTGTGGATGTCCCATGCAGACAACGGTGTCCTCCTCAAAGTGTAGGACACTTCTAATGGAATTTTGCTAAGCATTGCATCTACCTGAAGGAGCTGGGCTCCTCCTCCCCCCCCCCCCCCGCAGTGGGCCAAGAACTGAAGGAAAGGAATTCTGGTAGACTGAGTAGCCCACAGATTTTGTTTGTAAATGGAGGGGACGGTTGTAATACAGGAACTTCTTCCGATTTAGTTTGGGAAACTGCTCTCATGGCTCATCTTAGCCAGGCCAATGGAGTGTGAAGGAAGACAGTAGCTTTTCTCATAAGTGAGAGACCGGCACACTGTGTCTGTGAGCTCAGCCACGGACCATCTCAACACTATTGTAAGAATCTTTCCTTCTTTCAACTTATAAAACTAAACCTACCACCGTCTGCAAAGGTACGCATCTATGCTCTTCCGTGCACTATCCCCTGCGACTGTTCGGCTCAGAAACAGCATCAAGCTGCCCTGGAGTGGTGCCAAGAGCACTGACTGTCCTCAGATAACAAGTCCGTCTCTTGCTTTTGTTGCATGAGCTTGGGCCACAGACTGGCAGCAGGACATTAGAAGTGGACATGCTGCAATGACGTCTCGCTGCCTGCTCCCCAAAGCATGCCTTGTGAAACGCTGTCGTAAGCTTGCAGAATTGGTGGGGAAAACTCTGCATGCCTCATAAGAAAGCAGGTTTTCATCATACTACAGCACCCTAACACACATACAACATTCATAATCCCTGCTTTTCATAACGAGGAATCCGATCTTATGCCAAAACACTTCTCAGGGAAAATAACCTGCCTACAATATACTTACATTGATTTTTTTAAAAGAGAAATATTTACTTCCAATTATTATTGATTTAAGATTTGTAATATTGGTTGTATATTCATAGAAATGACTATAGTTTTATTTAAAATAAAATCTATCAGAAAGGATCCCTGAATAAAAAATTTTCAGGGGAGTGCTCTAGATGGGGTGTCTCTGGTCATCACAAAGCCGGTGAGTACCCTAATGGCCCAGGCCCAGGAAATGTCACCAGGCTGCTCTCTCTTGGACAGACAAGGAAACTAAGGACATGGCTTCTCAGATGGTCTGACTAGATTTGATCAGAACCCCATGGCAGACTCAACTGAACTCTTTACCTCAATCTGTTGTGTTCAGCGGAGCTTTTGCCTGGCTGAGGCAGTCAAACTGTGATAACTTCACCCGCATTGAAGAGAAAACTTTTAATTAGGCCTGGCCCATATTCTCATTGTAAAAGAAACACTCATTTTAAAGTTGAAGAAGTTTTATGAAACAGTCATTTTAAGAGCCTTATGGCAGCTCTCTGCCCCTCCCTGTTCCAGAGACAGCCGCATCTTCTCATGCATGTATGCCTCACTCCTGAGACACAATGGTGAAAGTCAGAGTAAACAGATTTGGCCATATTGGATACCTGGTTGCCATGGCTGCCTTCTGTCTGGCATAGTCGAATCATTGCCATCAATAACCCTTTCATTCATCTCAGCTAGATGGTCTACATGTTCCAGTATGACTCTACCAATGCCAAGTTCAACGGCACAGTCTGTGGGACTCACCCCTTATTTTCAAAGGAGCAAGAAGAAATTTCCTAGCAGAATGTTTTCCCAGAAAGATAGTGGCCTTCCCCTCTCCCACCCGGGAGATTCCAACCACAAGGTCACTTAGCCCAGTCCAGCCAGTCGCCTGGTACAGGCTGATAAAGATGGCCTAACTCAAGAACAGTGGCCTTGCTCTAAAAACAAGGAAGAGGCTGACTTAACAGAATGAGAGGGAGCAAAAGTCCTTGTACCAGTGCCAAAGCATCTTCAAAGAGTCTCTTTGTAGTTATGCCTTTAAAAGCTTACCCCCACAGAGACGATACAACTCCTCTCTACACCTCGCCCAGGATGCTCCGGGAATCATATTAGGCATCTGACAGTGGACGCCACAGCAGTTCCTAATGAGATTACTTGAGGAGAGTGAGTGAGCCCAGGGTGCTGTGTGAGAAAGCAGTGACTTCGCTGACGGCGGGAGGCTTTCTAGGATTAGAGAACAAAGCGATGGCTTCAGAGGTTCATTTGTACTCCCAAAGGAAACAACACTTACAGAATATTGTCACTATAAATACTAAAGAAAACAAGGGCAAAAACTTTAGAACTGTATCAGATAAGACATAGATATATAATTTCCATACATTTATGCACAGGTATTAATGTTGTCAACAGGAGCTATTGCACACAATTCTCAGAATCCCCAGAACAGACTTTTCAGGTGCATTTTATTTTTACAATGTCTAAGAATCATATTCATAATTTATCTAAATGCCCTCCTCTTTTAAAAAAAGACTCGTTTCTTTTTATTCATGTTATGTCTCTTTGCCTGATGCTCAAGGATGCCAGAGAGGGTCCAGGTCCTCTGGAACCTGCTGTTAGAGATGGTTGTCAGCTGCTGTGTGGGTCCTAGAAGAGAATCTAAGCCCTCTGCTAGAGCAGCCAGTGTTTTTAGCCATTGAGCTGTCTCTCCAGCCCCAAGACATTCTGTTTTTATCAGTCAGTAATTTATGCCCTGTACATGCTTCTTAAACTTGTCTTATATTTAATCGGGCTTATTCGAAATAACTTTCAGAAACAAATATATTGTAAAGAAAGTAATTATGTGTAAAATAAACAGCCAGAAAGCTTGACTTAATATTCTAAAACTAACATTTGTTATTTAGGGGAGGAGCTAGAAAGTTCAAATATTCTGTGACCTTTACGGGAAGGGTGGGCTTGCTGTCTAAGATGCCGCTGTAATAACACTGGCAGAGAAAATGTTTCCTATAGACACTTCAAATCACAATTGTGAGACTGGGTTTTCCCACACCTAATTTACATAAAGCATTTCTTTTCCTAATCTTGACTCACCAAAGTGTGAACTGTTATTAACATGGGGAAAGCTTGGTAGCTTCGTCTTGCCCAGTCTCTAAAGACCAGAATTCTAGTTAACGTGAAAAACAGCAAAACAAGGACCCTTAAAACTCTGGCTACAGACATGTCCTGAGACCATGTCACCTCAGCTGTGCCCAGAACAACTGCTTCTGCTCTGCTCCTGAGAAGAACCTGACAAAGAATTAAGCTGCTGGCATTTTGCTGGGAACACCATTCCAAAGGGGACTTTCATCTCCTCTTTACTCCTCTTTCTCCTGCTTTCTCTCTTCTCTTCCCTTCCATTCCTCCCCTTCTCTCCCCTTCTGCCATTATCATCTCTTCTATTAAAAGACAGAGTCCTGGTTCTATAAGCGGTCATCCAGCTAGAAGTTTGGGGGTAAATGTAAACTCTAAACCCTCAAAAGACTAGGAGGTACTTTACTGTCTAAAGGTATGTGATTTGAGGAGTATGTGCCAAATGCATGCATGGTCATGACTTCTGTCCTCAGCACTTTAGGGGTGAACACACACACACACACACACACACACACACACACACACACACCTATAAAACTGAGGCTGTGCCAGTCAAGAAAAAATAGAACCATTTTTCCACAAAATTCCATCCTTGAAATTTCTTAGGACAAATGCTCACATCTTGAAATATAACCAAAGCTGATGCCGTGGGCCTCAAAGGCCCAGAGTGTTTAGCCTGTTCTAACTCACAATGCATGATGTCTTGATTTGTACTCCCAGCACCATCGATTTGCAGTGTTATAGCCTAACAATACTTCCTAAGCTTTTGACAGCTATGCTTTCCGGTTTGATTTCATGCAGCAAGAAACTTGTAAGAAGTATGTTCCTGATGGCTGCAAACAGACCACTGTACTTTTTAGGGGAGACTCGCTGTGGGCCAAGAGTTACTTATCCCTTGTCTCTGCGTTAGACAGGGTGAAGTGTGGTAGGTAGCACACAATGGCCTTGACTGGTTAGGGGAATCTTTGAGGGTGTAAGAGGTTAAAGTCAAGTCAATTCTGTTTTATAAAAATGTACTTGGAATAAATGTCTATACATCATGTTGAGGCAAAGTAGATCTTATTTCAATATAATTTATTTCCAGTATTTAGACTTTGTCCTACTTTTGGTGAGCACTTTCTTAATGACACGAGACACAATATAAGGCACTTATATCTTCTGATATAAGGCAAGGTCCTTTAAGACAATTCCCCTACAGGAAGTAGCAGGATTGATAGATGATGCCACACGAGCACGTCCACTCCAGTAAGGATTAGGCTTGTTCCACTCCGTCCTTTCTCGTTATTGATAGATTTCTGGATCGACAGCTTCACTGGCTCCAATGAGAGTCATTTTTCTTTAAAAGCTATTGTCCTTTTTCATTTTTCCCTCAGCGAATTATCATCTAATCTCCTTGTCAGAGAAAACTGCCAAATGCTTCATTTCATTGGTTAGTGAATCTAAGGCAAACACTGCCAATTCCATTGGAGGAAGATGAAAATCAGGTATCTAAGGACTTGGGTGTGAAGTCCTGCCGCGGATACACTGTGGGTTCTCAAACAGTTCAGCTGATAGGTCAGATGATGTTCCAATTTTCAAGGCAGAAATGAATAATTATAAAACTATGATTTTGTTACTATTGCACTTCTGTGGAACAGATAGATCCGTTATTGTGTTCTTCACGCTCTATCAAACCATGTGTGCCCCGAGGATGCATACAATATACTAAAGTAAGTAAAATGAAGGTCACAGTGCACCGCACACATGGTAATAGTATGCTGTGGAAATAAGGAACTCTCTGAGACTGCCAAGCATGAGTCAAATGCCTAACTCCACCATTTATGGGTATACCTTGCTCAGCCTTGATACAAGGGTGAGGAGCTTGGTCCTGCCACAACTTGCTATGCCAGACCTTGTGACTCCCCAAGGGAGGCCTTACCTCCTCAGAGGAGTGGATGTGGGTGGGACAGGGGGAATTGGGACGTGGGAGAAGGGGAGGGAAGGTGAACTGGGACTAGTATGTAAAATTAAAATGTTTTTAAATAAAAAAAAGAAAGCCCAGCTTCATCATTTGCTAGTTCTTCAGTTTTGGTCAGTTGTTTCCTTAAAAGAATACTAGCTATAAAGCAAAGGATAAGAAGCCCACAGCCCACAATCCCAGAGAAGCTAAATAACAAGGAGAACCCTAAGAGAAACATACACAGATTTCTTCTGGGAAGGGGAAGTGGGCAAGATCTTCTGAGAAAATTGGGATTGTGGGGGTAGGGGGAGAAATGAAAGTGGAAGGGAAGGAAGAGGGGGAAAGGGGAAGGGGAGAAGAACTAGAGGAAACCAGATGGGACATGGTGGAGTTGGGGAAGGACAGAGACGGAGGACAAGGAAATGATATCTTGATTGAGGGAGCCATTACAGGACTAGCAAGAAACCTAGCACTAGAGAAATTCCCAGGAATCCACAAGGATGACCTCAGCTAAGACCCTAAGCAATTGTGGAGAGGGTGCCTGAACTGGCTTTGCCCAGTAATCAGATTGACCGCTACCTTAAGTGTCATAGAACCTACATTCAGCAACTGATGGAAGCAGATGCAGAGAACCACAGTAGAGCACTGGGCTGAGCTCTGAAAGTCCAGTTGAAGAGAGGGAAGAGTGAGAATACAAGCAAAGAGGTAAAGGTCATGAATGGGGACACTCACTGAAACAGCTCACCTGAGATAATGGAAGCCTTCCAAATCCAGTCTGACAGAGAGGAAACCAGCATAGGAACAAACTAGGTTCTCTGAATGTGGATAACAGTTGTGTGGCTGGGGAATACTGTGGGGTCACTGGTA
Organism: Alexandromys fortis; assembly: GCF_014885135.2. Taxonomy (NCBI): domain Eukaryota; kingdom Metazoa; phylum Chordata; class Mammalia; order Rodentia; family Cricetidae; genus Alexandromys; species Alexandromys fortis. The sequence continues at coordinate 9,638,839 of NW_026067897.1, forward strand.
GTTAGATCAGGATTTAGCCCTCTGCTTGTTCTGGCCTTTTAAGACCCATTTTCTCTGGAGGGATAGCTTGTTCAGCTAGATATAGTGGGGAGGGCCTTGGTCCTGCCTCAAAGCAATGTGCTAGACTTTGTTGACTCCCCATGGGAAGCCTTACCCTCTCTGAGTAGAAGATGGGGGGCTGGAGGGAAAGGAAGGTGGAGGGAGCAGGAGGAGGGGAGGGAATGGGAAGTAGATTTGGCCTGTAACATGAGAAAAGATAGTTTAAAAAAATAAATTAAAAGAAAAAAGATTGAGGTCAGCACACATATAAATCATCAGCAGAGTAAGTAGTAGATAGGACTAATGTGAAGATTTGAAAAAGAATCCGCCCCCCCCCCCCCGTAGACTCATAGATTTGAATGGCTGGTTACTAGGGAGTGGCACTATTAGGAGGTGTGGCCTTGCTGGGAAAAGTGTGTCACTGGGGGTAGGCTTTGCGTTTTCAAAAGCCCAAGCCAGGCCCAATGGCTCTATCTCTTCCTGCTGCCTGCCCGGCTGCCTGTAGAACTGTCCGTCCCTTTCCCAGTGCACGTCCTTCTGCATACTGCCATGTTGCCCATGACAACAAAGGACGAAAGCTCCGCAACTGTAAGCCAGCCCCCTTTAAATGCTTTCCTTTATAAGAGTTGCCCTGGCCATGGTATATAGAACACTGACTAAGATAGACTTATTTTTCTCCTGGCCAGGTTCTGGGCCAGATATGTTCAGGACTTAATGAAGTAAATTTAGAGTTCATATTGATGTGCTTTAGTAGAAAGCATATTGTATATTGGACTATTGGACTAAAATATCAGAAAAACAAATTTGCTACCCTATTATGTCCTTAATTTGTTTTATTGTGGGCAGATTAATGACTTCTGGACTTTTTTTTTTTTACTGTAGAAAAGTAAATGTAATTAAAAGGCAAAGGGTATGTTAATTAATTTCTTTTTCTTTTTTTGTTTTTTTTGAGACAGGGTTTCTCTGTAGGTTTGTAGCCTGCCCTGGAACTAGTTCTTGTAAACCAGGCTGGTCTTGAACTCCCAGAGATCTGCCTGCCTCTGTCTCCAGTGTTGGGATTAAAGGGGTGCACCACCACAATCCAGCAGGTTATTTTCAAAGGTCTCTCTCATTGCTAAATACTTGAGGGAATACCTAGCTTACAGTAGCCATTTGTTAAAAATTAGTAATGGCGCCAGCATAAAAGAATAGTTGGTGTTGATGAGTTAAAACTGAAAAAGAAAAAAAAAATGATGTAATACTCTGCCAAGATGGATTCATCAGGTCTGCATATTAATTATATCCTGCATGGAATCATTGTAAAAGAAGACAGTATTAATGAAATTATAGTCTCATTTACTAGGTATCGGGTTGTAAGTGACAGGACAGTAATCTTTGAAAATGTGGGTAGAACTCATGAGACCAGTCCCAGCATCGCCTGAGCTGATGACAAACTGGAAGCAGCTGACAGACTGTGGCAAAGGGAGAGGAAAGGCAGCCAGAGACAAAGGCTTCCAGAGCTAAACAGATGTAGTAGAGAACTCAGTGGGAAAATGATGTTCGGAAGACTGAGTGGAGTTAAACTCTGGAGTTAGAGCATGAGAAAGTTCTAATGATTTTCAGTTTCCTGCAGTAATAAACACAGCTTTGATCACCCAGCATAACTGAAGAAACAAATTTAGGCTGGAGAAAACCAACAGAATGAATTAAGAAACAGTGCCCAGCATCCCACAAAGGTGGGAATGATGCCTGTTCCCATGAGTGAGGAAACTTCCTGCATTCGTAGCTTATTGGGTAGAGCACTCAGGAAGGTCCTGTCTCTGAGGAAGATATGAGCATCCCTGAAATGGGTATCACCCTAGTCCTGGTTGAAGTATATATTCAACAACTGGTAAGCATCATAGGAAGAATAAACACCCCCATGACTGTTCTGTCCCTGTTTACAAATGCTGCAGAAAGGACACACCCTGAGCTATGATTTCAACTGCACAGTAGAGAGGAAAGAATCAATACATAGCCACATAGCAAAACAGAAAACACAACACTAAACAGCTGGAAAAAAAGCAAACAAAACTGAATTGACCAAAGCCTAAAGGACTCATTGCTATCACAAAACATCCACCACCCCCGGAGTTGGAGAGGGCCTGAGAAAGAGTGGGGCTGAAAATTTATTTGAAGAGATCATGGTTTCTAATTTCTTTTATCTGACAACAAGCAAAAGCATGCAGACTGAAGATAATGAATGAGCCTAATAAGTCAATAACTAAAAGCAATAGATGCCAAGAAATAGCATAGCAAATTTTCTGAAAAGTAAAGAGAAAGGAAGCGACAGCCAGACAGTCAACTCTCTATGTGAAAGGCTTCTCGAGTTCTCTAAAAGGTGCGTGGTGGTATTAACAAGCATTGTAATACTTCAAGGTGAACAAAAAGTACTTAGGAGAAATACATTGTAAGGGGGAGGGACAGAAACAGAAATAAGGCTTCTCTGTTTCCCTTAAATGTTAGTATGAGTAGACTTTTATGTTACGGTTATATAATGCAACAGCTAGAAAAAAAAAAAAAACCCACTGACCTCACTTTCAAAGGGACATGCTCATGAATACTGCAGATAAAATACTCTTACAGAAAAAAATGTTCCTGTGGCCCGCAGAAGGATGAAAAAATACGAGTCAGGAAAAGTAGAGACAATAACAATAAGAAGACGAGAAAATTAACCTGGAAGGACAAGATTAATTTTTAGCTTTTCAATGATCGCATACAATGTGGATGGCTGAAATACAGAGACAACAGTTGATGCTGGCAGAGTAAAAGCTCCATGACTCAGCTAGAAGTCTCTACAAGAAAAAGTCTCTTCTACTGCCATGATGTATGCAGGCTGAACCTGTAGAGACACCGCCGACATGAACTCCAAAGACAATGCAGGAATGGATCTATTCATATTAGATAGACTTCAGAACACAGAAAATTACCAGGCGCAGAGAGTGATATTACATAAGGATAAAAGGGTCAGTCCACCTAGAGACTTTGCAATCCCAAACAGTGTGTATCTAGGCAACAGAGCTGCATAACAGCCAAGCTAAAATTTCAAAAAAAGAAGAAGAGACAGGACAAATCCACAATTATAGAGTCCTCGATATTTTTTTTCTACAATGAAAATAATAGCCAGATATCATCAACCAAATTAATTTAATCTATGTTTACAGACTGCTCTATCAAAACCCAGCAGGATGGATGTTCTTTCCAAGTACTCACAGATCATGTATTAAGGCAGAAATTAGACCATGTGATCCAAGAGCTCTATATTCTACAAAAATTATCTTTTAAAATCTAGAGGGTAAACTTAGCAGATAAACAAATTCTGAAAAGATTTATTATTTGGCCACTCCCAGCACAGGGAGACTTTGCCACCAACAGAATGTATGCTATCAAAGGAAATCCTTCAGATAGAAAGGGGAATTAAAATAGGCAGGAATCCAGATCTCTATACAAGAACACATGGCCCAAATCATAGCTACTACTTCATGAACCACTCTGTTTCATTTCCCTTCTAAGGTGATTATTCAACCCAAATAGCCACACATTGTAGGGCTTGTAATTGTCCTAAAAGGAAAAGTTGTGGAAATGACAGAACGGAAGTGAAAATGGAGGAAATGAAAACATTTTCCATCTCCAAGAATAAAGTGAATCTTGTTCACTGGAGTAGAGGTTATTTTCTTATGAAGATATAATAATAATAAACCTTTGTGCAAACAAAGATACGCAAGAAGAAGAAAAAACAGATCCAAATCTCTTGCAATGTATTTTAAAGCACAGTCTATAACTGAGAGTCCAACAGGAGTCTCCTAATGGATAAGAAGAAAATAATCAGTGAGACAGTGGTGGTGCACACCTTTAATCACTTGGGAGGTGCACACACTTAAGCACTTGGGAGGCAGAGGCAAGTGGATCTCTAGGAGTTCAAGGCCAGCCTGATCTAGAGAACTAGTTCCAGTACAAGGCTACACAGGAAAAAGAAAACCTTTCTTGAACAAAGAAGAAGAGGAAGAGAAGAAAATAATCAGTACGTAATCCAAAAAATAGAGCAAACCTGTGCAGTCCCTTCCACCAACTGAGCCTACTTAATAGTCCCTGAACATCTTAGCTGGTGACAGCAGGACACGCATTATTTTTTAAGAGCATAGAGACTATTGCAAAGATTGGTAATATTCTGTGCCATCAAATGAGAGTCAACAAAGAATTAGAGTAATATAAAGTATGCACTCAGACTATAATGAAAGGAAGCTAGAAATCAATAGCAATTCTCTGTAAAATCCCCAAGTACTTAAAAAAAATAAGCAGAACACTTCTAAACAGCTCATAGTTCAAAGAAGAAATAAAAAGGAAAGTTAAAATGTACTTTTGAGGTGAGTAAAAATGAAAAAGATAACATCCAAATTCGTGGAGTCTGTGAAACTATTCTTAAAGAGAAGTCTGTAAAGTCCTGTGTTATGAAAGATTCTAAGGGCCTTTCTGTATCAGTCAGACCATTGCAGATGCCACAACTAGTCAAAATAAAGAGATGGAAACCATTGCAGAAGCCACAACTAGTCAAAACTCAGAGAGCTGACTGCAGGGCTCCTAGCCCTAACTTTTATATATGAACACAACTGTACACCTAAGGCTCAGGGAACTTTGGGACAGAGGAGAGGGAAAAAGGTAAGAGTCAGGGATTCCAAGAATCTGCTAAGAAACTACATTCCATATAGGACAGAGAAGCTATACCCATGAATTCTTAACATTATGACTACTTAAACAAGACCTGAACAATGACAACACCAGTCAGCATAACAGTGTGGTTGGGGAAAATCTCATGGGTCTCCTCCCCCTAGATAAAGAGTTACAAGTAATTAGCAGTTGCTGAAAGAAGGAGATTTATTCTTCCTTAGCGATGCCAACCCTAGAGACATATGCATACAAGCAACACTAAAAGAGCTCATCAGTTTGTATTCATATGTCTATTCATCTGTGTGTGTGTGTGTGTGTGTGTGTGTGTGTGTGTGTAAGAATATCACATAAAAAGAGGGCATGAATTTTAGAGGGAGAAGGAGCAGCAGTTGAGAGAGGAGAACAAAGAGAGAAATGATATATAGTATACATATGAGAAAATCAAAATATTAGTTTCATTAAAAGTGATAAAAATTAATCTTTAAAAATTAAAAATTAGGCCAAAATGCCCTTAAGGAATTGTTCAACACCCTTAGCCATCAGGGAAACACAAATCAAAACAGCTCTGAGATACCATCTTATACCATTCAGAATGGCTAAGATCAAAAGCACAAATGACAACTTATGCTGGAGAGGATGTGGAGAAAGAGGAGCTCTCCTTTATTGCTGGTAGGAGTGAAAACTTGTACAGTTGCTTTAGAAATCAATGAGGCAGTTTCTCAGAAAACTGGGAATCAATCTACCTCAAGACCCAGTGGTAACTCTTGGGCAGATATCCAAAGGATGCACACTCCTACCATAAGGACATTTGTTCAAGTCAGTTCATAGCAACATTGCTCATAATAGCCAGAAAAGGGAAACAATCTAGATGCCCCTCAGTCAAAGAATGGGTAAAGAAAATGTGGTACCTTTGCATAATGGAGTACTGGTCAGCAGTAAAAATCAATAACACCTTGAAATTTGCAGGCAAATGGATGGAACTAGAAAAAAAAAAAAACAATCCTAAGTGAAGTAACCCAGACTCTGAAAGGCAAACACAATATGTATTCATTCGTAAATGAATATTAGCCATAAAACAAAGGATAACCAGCCTATAACCCCAAACCCCAGAGAAGCCAGAAAACAAGGAGGAGAGAGACATGCATGGATCCTTCTGGGAAGGGGAAATAGACAAGATCTTCTGAGTAAAGTGGGAGGATCAGGGGGAGGGGAATGGTGGAAGGGGAGTGGGAGGGGAAAGGGAAAGAAAGGAGGAGATCATGAAGAATTAGAAAGGTCAAGCTGGGGGAAGGACGGAGAGAGCAAAGAAAGGGAAATTTAGTCAGAGGGAACCATTACAGGATTAGCGAGAACCTTAGCACTAGGAAAATTCCCAAGAAGCCAAAAAGAATTAACCCAGTTAAGGCCCTTAAGTAGAGAGGGTGCCTTAACTGCCCTTCGGCTGTAAGCAGATTGACAACTACCTTAATTGTCATCATAGAATCTTCATCAAGTAACTGATGGGAACAGATGCAGAGAACCACAGCCAAACACTGGGCCAAGCTCCTGGAGTCCAGTGATAGAGAGAGAGAGGAATGATAATATGAGCAAAGGGGTGGAGACAATGTTGGGGAGACAGAAACAGTTGACCTGAGCTAGTGGGAGCTCACTGACTCATGACCGACAGCTGGGAAACCTACATAGGCCCTCTAAATGTGGGGGACAGTTGTGTGGCTTGGGCAGTTTGTGGGACCACTAGCAGTGGAACTAATATTTATCCCTAGTGTATGAACTAGCCTTTTGAAGCCCATTCTCTATGGAGAGATACCTTACTCAGTCTAGATACAGAGGGGAAAGCCTTGGTTCTGCCTCAAGTGATTGACAGACTTTGTTGACTCCCCATGGGAGGTGTCACCTTCTCTGAAGAATGAATAAGGAGTGGGGTAGGGGGAAGACAGGGTGGGAGGAGGAGTGGGAAGAGGGGAGGAATAACAAACTGGAATTGCGATGTAAAATTTAAAAAAAAATCTAAAAAGAATTAAAGAAAAGAAATTAAGACATAAATCAAATAAATTATCAGTATTTTAGTTATAGGAAATAAAAAAAGAACAACAAAAAACTCACAAAATAAGCAGAGGAGTAAAATGATATATACCAGAGTGAAAATTAATAAAATAAAATTTGAAAAATACAGAAAAAATTGTTGAAACCAAATCTAGTTTTTTAAACTAACAAAATCAAAAAGCAATAAACCATTTTCCTGGGAAGTCAGGGAGGTTAAGTCCCAAGAAAATACTCACAGATTTTACTTAAGGAGGCAATCCTGGGGGGTTGTACCTAAGGAGCAGAAGGGGAGCCCTGGGCTGGTACCTGTCATCAGCTGATTCCTCGGTGAAAAGCAGGTTGCTCTCAAGGCCCTGCATTGGGCTGCCAAGAGCTACCACCCAAAGAAACAGCTCTCATCTCAAATGAATAAAAGATGGCTTATTCTGTAGCACAATATGAGTAGTCATAGGACAGGCATATAGGGCTCTCCAAATATAATGTTCCAATGAGAAAGTAGTTCCATGGAGTTTTATAGTAACAGACTAGAGAAAGTTATAAATAAATGCATTTTGTAAAGACAAATTGTTGAAAACATCATAGACGCAGATTCCAATCAGACAGGAAATCTTTCCCATGGGCCTTAGATGTTACCAGCCCTTCCATTAGTGAATAAGGCTTTTTGTTTTGTTTTGTTTTGTTTCGTTTTTGTTGGTTAATACATTACAAAGGTTTTTATTTACTTATTCAGAATGTTAGGTCTGATACAGAGGTAGGTAAAGAATGTCACTTTGGGCGGCTAAAAATAACCCAAGAGAAGTTGTAATTAGGCTATAGGATCAGGAACTTTGCAAACTCTTGATAGTCTTTGAAGTTCTTGTCAGCTGATAGCCAATGCAGACAGCTTCAGAAATTCACCACAGTGGCATTAGTGTCGTCATAAGAAAGAAAATCTGAGCTAGAAGCTCACACTGGGTCTCCATGGACTGTCCTTGCCACACACCACATATTGAAAACATCCTCGCTGACAGCAGAGCAGACACCAGTGCCTTTTGGACTTCTCACACTCAAGAACTGTGAATCACATAAATGTCTTTATTAATTACATAGAGTATCCACTTACCCATTCATCTATTTGTTCCTGACTTGGTATTTTTGGGTTTTTTGGTTTTTTATTATTATTTTTTTGAGCTCTACATTTTTCTCTTCTCCCCTCCCTACCTCTCTCTTCCCCTTCAACCATCTCCCATGGTCCCCATGCTCCCAATTTATTCAGGAGATCTTGTCTTTTTCTACTTCCCACGCAGATTAGATCTATATATGTCTCCCTTAGAATCCTCATTGTTGTCTAGGTTCTCTGAGTTCCATTTTACACCTGTAAGAATGGCCAAGATCAAAAACACTGATGACAACTTATGTTGGAGAGGTTGTGGATTAAAGGGAACACACCTGCATTGCTGGTGGGAGTGCAAACTGGTACAGCCCCTTTGGATATCAGTATGGTAATTTCTCAGAAAATTAGGAAACAGCCTTCTTCAAGACCCAGCAATACCACTTTTGGGTATGTACCCAAAAGATGCTCAATCATGCCATAAAGACATGTCCTCAGCTATGTTCACAGCAGCATTGTTTGTCATAGCCAGAAACTGGAAACAACCTAAATGCCCCTCAACTGAAGAACGGATAAGGAAAATGTGGTACATTTACACAGCAGAAAAAAAAATAATGACATCTTGAATTTTGCAGGCAAATGGATAGAGCTAGAAAACATCATTTTGAGTGAGGTAACCCAGACCAAGAAAAACAATTATCACATTTACTCACTCATAAGGGTTTTTTAAAAATAAAGCAAAGAAGACTTGTTATTTTGAACCTGTGCCTCATAAACAGACCTACCAAATGCTGAGTATCCAAAGAGAAACCAAAACACAATTTTGAATTAGTGGTCCTCTGATACCATGATGCTACCATAAACTAGGGGCTCAAAGTAATAGAAGCACAACATCCCAAGGCACTAAGGTAATCAGTGAAAATTGGCCTCACAGGGCTAAAATCAAGGCACCATAACACTTCACTTCCTCAGGAAGCTCTAGAGAGGCAACCCTTTCGTACCTCCTTCCAGCTTTGGAGGTTGTGCTCCTGACTCCCTCAAAGTCATCATGAACCATGTCTTCCTCCCAACACATGACCCCAACAGTGCATCCTTTGCTTTGGTGGCTACTTCAAGAACCTTTCTAGGGTGATCTCCCAGAATGCTGGCTAGTTCTATGTCAACTTTACCCAACATAGAGTCATCAGAGAGTAGGAAGCCACAAGTGAGGAAATCCCTCTATGAAATCAGACTGTCAGCAAGCACGTGGGGCCTTTTCTTAACTGGACATTTATACAAGAGGGCCCAGCCCATGCTGTGGGAGAAGTGGGTTCTATAAGAAAACAGGCTAAGCAAGCCATGAAGAGTGAGCCAGTAACCAACACCCCTCCACAGCCTCTGCATTAGCTCTTTCCTCCATGTTCCTGCCCTGTTTGAGTTCCTGTCCTGACTTCCTTCAGTGATAGATTATGATGAGGAAGCACAGGCCAAAAACAAACAAACAACTCCCCCCCCCAAAAAAAATCCCTTAGTTTTCCTTTATTTGGTTATGGTGTTTGGTCCTAACAATAGTTACACTAAGAGGTGATCTTACCTTACCACACAGCCTGAGCCCCCTGTGCCTCTGTTAGGTTTGAGAGTGGGGGGAGCTATGATGCTGACATTTCTGGACAGGAAATAAAGCACTTACACTACCACAGCCATTACACTGAGAAGCCTGGCAGCATCGGAACACAGTGTAGAAATGTTCACCTGATCCCTGGATGCTAGTGGGCCTTTGAGGTCTGCCTGCTCACTGACTCATTCGCCCTCCTCCTCTTGGCTTCAGGAGCTACATGACTGCAGACAAATTCCAATTCTGGGCATAATTCTAGAATTCAGTTCTGACCACGGGTACTTACGTTCAATTGCCTCATCTACGCTGCACTCAGGAGAGTATTTCTCTCTCTACATCACTTCCTGGGTTACTCAGCACCACCAACAGACACCTCACGGAAAGCAGAGCCAAACCTAACTCCTCCAACAGCCTGTGACTCCTCTTCCTCTCCTCATATCTGGCCTAAGTAAAGTAACAACTCTCTCCCTCCTTCCCTCCCTCCCTTTCTCCTTTCCTCCCTTCTTCTCTCCCTTCCTCCCCCCTCCCTTCCTCCCTTCCTCCCTCACTTTCTCTGTGTGTGTCTCACACAGTTCTCACTCCATAAGCCTGGCACCCAAGTTGATCTGAAACTCACTGTGTATACTAAATTGACCTCAAATTGATAACAAACCCATCTCCATTTCCAAGGTGCTGGGTTTACAGACACAAGCCTTCATGCTCAGCTTCAACTGTTTCTTACATTGTTGTATTCCCTGCATCCATCACAGCACAACCCACAGACAGCATTGCCTACTTCCCAGGCTCCTCCCAAGCACCATGGGTCCTAAGCTTCTGTTCTTGCTCCGGTCCTCCTCCTCAGGAAAGCCCTACCTATTGGCCTGAGGGAATCAGACTCACCTCCAACTGGGAAGGAAACTCTGACCATATCATTGCATGCTTTTCTACTGGGATCTCATCCTTCCCCGCATCTTCTCAACTGTGAGAAGGAACTTGGGAACAAGGACCACTGTGGTCAGCATTATTTAGTACTCTAGTCCATGTTAAAGTCACAATGGCTCTTTTTATATAATAGGCTCTTAAGAGGCTCTTAAGTTCTAGAAATATTAACTAAGTCAGCAAGCAATACCCAGGGCTTTTTGACAAATTTAGGATTATATTCTAAATGTTACAGAAATTCTTCTTCTAGAAATACATAAAGCTTTTGAGCTCCCTGGAAGTAGCTGGAAAATTCATGACATGATTGAGAAACATGCTAATAAATCCATTCTGTGGGAGGCAGTGATGTTAGTAACCATCAAACTGTGCACATTGTATCACTTCAAAGTTGACTTTAGACTCCTGGATCCATGACTCCTACCTTTGCTTGGTGTGTGCACTAAAACCCTCAAATGGGTTTCTCAGATGGGACTGAGATTGCACAAACCAGAACTTCAATGTACTACCACACCCCGAAAATACAAGCCTCAGAATAAGGGCGGCTATAAAGAAGGACTGCAGAAGGGTCGCCAGAAAATATCATCGACGTGCAACCAGGACTGTTAGAGCTAATGAAGTTCTGAACAGAGAGAAATGAACCTTACGACTTAAGATTAAGGATACAGACGTGTCCCCAGAAGCAAGTTTGTCAAGACCTCCAAGAAAGCCATAGCAGTCGTGACTGGGGGCTAGCACAGCCCTGTCAGGAGTCTGCCATATTCTCAGGCTTGCAACTAATGGGTATCCACTGTGGAGCAACCAAACTGGACATACCCATTTGTTTTTGCAACTTATTTGCCAGCCTTGAGGCAGAGGATAAGGTACAGGCTTTAGTAATAAATCATTTAGTCAGGATAGACATTCCTTGCATTAGTTCAGACAGCAAGTATTTTGAACAATTCGGGGCTCTCCAGTGCAGGGATAAGGGACTGAGCTCAGTCTGACTATCCTGCAACACTGGCCCGGATGACAACTGAAAACCGAGGCCCAGAGGAGATTATATCTGCATGGGGAGCAGTCTCCAAATACTGCCTTTATCTTTGCTCTGCTGGAAGGGAAACGATTGCCCTGCTCAATAGTGGGTTTTGCCATTTTAGAATAGATTGATCATGGAGGCTCGGCAGGGAAACTGTATCCCATTGTGCCCCTGGAAATGTAATAAAGGATCAATCCACATCCCACATTTTCAATTTTCTTGACGGCTGCTCTGAGAGTTCCTAAAGAATCCCATTTCCTTTCCAAATTTTTAATATCACACAAGGGCATTTTCTTCAAGAAACACTCTGTGGTCTGTTTAGTTCGCATTATCTTTGGTGGCTGTGTATAGTTATATACAATAAAAGCGCATACTGAACAATTAGCTCTCTAACATCAAAAGCAATGATAGGCAAACTTAAGAGGCAGTGAAGAAACTCATTTCCCAAGAGGTCACTCAGTGAACTACTCAGTGTCTTACTAAATGAAGCAATAGTCACCTAGTTGTTAAATTACTAAATAGACAAAATTAAGAAGGACCATGCAGACAAAGAAAATCATCAAATTGCTAAAGCGAACAGCATTTCTTTGGTTCTTGCTGGATTATGCATCTCTTAAAGGAGTCAAGTAGTATAATGATTTTTGTCCTTCTTTTTCAGATTAGCAAATGTTAGCTACTTTGTGTATAGAGAAAGCATATTACATTCACTTCTTGTACTATTGTTGGTTTTTTTAAAAATCTTCTTAAGATAAGTATAGGAAATTTCCAGGGAAATTTCTCTGGTATTTGGATGAATACAATAAGTTTCTTTAATATTCTAAATGTTACTGCCAAAATATGCTGGCTATTTGCAAGTTTATCACACATAATTTCCATATACAATTTATTAGACATTTTTATTGCCAGACATTTGGCCAGCTTATTTTGTTGAATTATTTCAATTACTCAGTCCTCATAACAATTCAAATAAGAGAAGTTTACTGGCTTTGTTTTATAGAAAAAAAAGATCTCGAGTAAAGTAATATGCCAAATAGTCAGGTGAATTAGTAAAGCTAAGACCCTTGAAACAACCATGATTTCTTTCATGTTTCTGCCATGCAGGTGAGCTCATTCTATAGATGATTTATAGGTATGACTCCAACTGGTTTATCAGCTTACTGCAACTTAGTTCAGCAAGTCTTGATTATTTATGTTGGCATAGCAAAATTGACCACATGCAATGACTGCATCCAGCCCATGTCTTGTAGTAGGATAAGTGTTGCCAGAGACACGAAAGACAGCTGAAATTGTGCCATCTAGGGACCCTGGGAAAATACTGAAGTTTCCTGTGACCCTTTGGTTTCCATAATAGTTGTTAATTTTCTTGCATACTTGGATGGATATTTCATCTTGATCCACCCAGTTCTCAGGCCAATTCATGACACCATTATATAAAAACCCCAGTAACATTTTTTGGTCTATGATATTTTAACAAGTATGTCTCACTGGGTAAGTTATCCTGAACATGTATAAGAAATTCATTTACAAAGGCTTATAAGAGTGTTGTTTTTTTAATCTGAGACTCGCCAACTCTCTGCTAGAAAGCAACTTAGGAGTCCCTCGAGAAATAGCTATGTTCTCAAATGAAGATCCCAGCTGTGATTCAGGATGTGGTCTCTCACAGGTGCCTTCAGAGAAATGAACCTTTACAACAAAGGCACTGACTCAGCAAATGAGCAGTGGCTGGCTCTGAGTGTGACAGTGAGCCCCTGTGCAGTCAATGAAGTACTGACTAGGGACCACATGCGCCCAGGGATGAGCTGGACACATGCTGTAAGTGAGATTGGTCATATCTATTTATTGGCTGTGCAAAGCTCGGCATTTCGTTCTCAGAAGGCCATTTTATACCCAAGAATATCCAGCCAGGTGTTCCCAAAAACCCATGACAGGGACCTGTGAGTCATGTTGCTCAGATCATGACAGAGCTCCACGGGTCTGTTGAGCCTCAGAGAAAGGACAGAGAGAGCACATCGTCAGGACCCAGACATTTCCAGAACCTACCATTCTGAGTGACTCCAAGAAGTAAGCCAGAGCATAGGGACTAACCAGTTCCCATCCTTTTAAAATATATTTTTTTTATTTTGAAATAAAACTTAAGTTGCCTGGTCTGGCTTGAATTCACCTGGTAGCCCAGGCAAACCCTGAATTTTCAATCCTCCTGCCTCAGTCATCTTGGTAGTTAATAATACCCTATGCCATCAGCAGGCACTTAAAAACTCTTGAAGTCTGTTATAAAAACTCTCATGATTTATTTGGTTTTGATTCTGAATGTTTTCTATATTATTCTGTAAGGTTCCTTCCTTCCTTCTTTTCTTCCTTCCTTTTTTATGTTCTGAAGGAAGAATTTGCTGTCTAGCCTAGACTGGTCTTGAACTCCAGATTCCACCATTTCCTGAGTGCTAGATTGCAGTTGTACACCACCAGGACACCTCCTACTAAGGCTACTGAGCAGTGGGTACATGCTAGGTACTGTATCCACTGCAATAAATACAGTGAAGAAGGAAAGACAATTCTGTTCAAGCCAGCAGAAGAGAAAACACCAACCAAATAAACAATGTGCTGTTACAAATTGGAATATGTGCAATGGGCACACTAAGAAACATGGTGCCACAATAGGATATGACAAACACATGACTCCAGATGCTCTAGGATGCATCCTTCAAGACCCCACCTGAATAAAAAGGAACAAAGGGCAAGAGGAGCTAAGAGAATCCTCCATCAGAATGTAGCTCCAGCCTCCAGTGAAGGAGTGATATGGAAAGAGGCTTGGTAAGTCTCTCAGGGGATACCTGAGTAAGTGTCCCACACGAGAGGAGTCATAATCATCTAGCCTCGTTCCACCAGGGCTGGGAGCAGTCCTGGGCAAGTACAATTTCAGGAAGATGCACGTGAGGCTACTGACTCTTCCTTGGTCAGAGAGCCCAGAAGCACATCCTCCTGCAGGCCATGTCACAAGGTCACACAGGTGGTCAAAACACATTCCCTATGGCATGGGTCTGAAGGAAGAAATTTCTCTTGATATGATCCAGAGGAGAGGCCTGTGGAAAGTCAAGTTACAAGGTATAAACTCTTTAAAATAGTTTGAGATCTGCATCGGCCCCACACGACTCCACATGACAAGACACCACAGCAAGAGTCTTTAGGTCATTGACACAGTTAGGGATTTCTGGCTCTCAAGAAGGTGAGAGTCTGTCAGACAATTATCTCTAGGTCTCAGACTTAGCTCTTGTCTGGTTGTCAGCTTTCTACAAATCATTCAACACATTATTATCTAATACATAAAATTTGGATCATGGTATTTTTTTACCTGACACATATTAGTGATTAATTGAATAAATATAAATTAGGGGATGATATTGAGTTGATTTGGTATGCATGTCTTCTTTCTCCATTTGTAATTTCAGTGTAATGGTGATAGGTTAATCACAAATAGAACTCTGTCCTCCTCTGGGTATGACAACTATTTCTGAAACACCAGAAATAGCCAGTTAATAGGAATCAAATCATCCATCTGGCTTTTGAGGCCCCTTGGTGTCTCATTCATCTCTGCAAATGCCTTGCTCCTGCATCCTTGTGGGGAGTATCATTGGGCACAGTGCCATGGCCAGTGCAGTGTGTAATTGATGTCTGACTAGCTTCAGAATGATCACCTTTTGCATAATACTTTTTATTTTTAAAATCACAATTCAGAACCAGAAAGAGTGAATTAAACAAAGGAAAGTCAGAAAGACTAAGTTTCCATGTTTGACTTAGGTTACGCAACACAACTTTGCAATTTGACTAGTAGATTTTTCAACGGAAGTAAGTTTAACTGAAATGATGGTCATGTATCATGAAGAATAGCCATCTTGACACCTTTAACTTCTGGAACAACGAATTATAGTTTTCAAGGGGAAGGATGTTTAGGCTTTGAATCTCTGAGATAGTATCCCTTGCATTTGAATGTAGAGATAGAAGAGCTAACATCTGATTAAATGGTGTGTGTAAGGAGTTGGACACATTTGCACATTGAAGAGCTCTGGCAACAATTGCTTCAATCCCAAATGGATCAACACCCCACTAATCACCTGTCTCCCTACCTCCTGCTTAAGCGGTGTTAGTTTAGGAGAGATGGCGGATCTAAATCATATTACTTCTGTGCTTAATACACGATCACCCCTTCAGCCAAAGAATCAAGGTAGCCCCTGAAGAATGTTAGGTGGATCTGAAATTTTGTTAAGGTTTTCTGAGAGCTGATGACACTAAGAAACCTTCAATCCAGATGTTTAGTTCTGAGTCCTGAGAAAATGCCTAAAATGGCAAGAAGAGGGGTGAAATAAATAATGCGTGGTGCATTTGTCCCCCTTTCAGAGGTCACCTGGACTATTTCAAGGGTTTGGGAGAGCAGATCTCTCTTAAACGATTCATGTTAACAAAAAGCATGTTGTAGAATGGGCAGCAGTTAGAATGCCTCAGAGGAGGTTCCTGCTAAGAAGCCACGATCAAACTTAGAAGATGCAAAGACCCAGAATGTCAGACATTCTTGTGACAACGTATCATTGGACTTTGTTATGTAAGTGAGGTAGCATTTGTATCATACAATAAGATAGAATTCATTGAATGAGGTCTCCATGGCATCCCAAATGAGAGAACAGGAGACTTTTCATAGTTGCAGAAGAGTTCTAAAGATCACCCATAATCCCCTGGGACCTTATTGACCTTGGAGGAAGAGGGGTAGAATATCGTCCCCTATAGTGCCTCTGACAATATTGACCTCCAATTGAGGTTATTAGACATCCAGAATATCAGTTATACCAGTACCGTATTTTAATAATTATATAATATTTAATAGTTTGATATTTCAAAATAAACATTGATTTGACATAAATTTTATCCTTCTTATAATTGTTGATCTTAGATGTTAGGAACTTTAATAGTATATATATGACCTTTAAGTCTCATCCACTATGAAGGCAATTGTCCTATAGAAAAAAATATGTTCTGGAGTAGGGATAATTATTTCTTAAAGTTAATTTATATAATCAAGCAATAGAGTGTATTGTAGACCGTGTTGTAGAAGCACAGTTGGGATAAAGATCAAGGAAATGTTCAGGACCATTAGACATTATCATTATTTTGTTTTCAATTTTAGTTTTATTTTGATGAAATATAAGATATATTTTAAGTAACCAAGATTTTGAGCATTATTGTTTGGGGGAATTATATTTTTATAATCTTCATTGTGAAAGAGAAGTTTTACATAGAGATCATTGGCAAACATTATAAGTGTCAAAGTTTTAAGTTTTATTTACTGTGCCTACAAGCTCCATAAAAGAAAAATGCTGCTAACCTCTAAGCCTCTTGTTCAAGGACAGATGCTTCGTGAAATGCTGGAGACTGTTGTTCATGGGAGATAACAAACGACATGGTATTTTCCATAAACGAATGTGTTTGACTCAACTGCACCAGCTATGCTTGATCATATGTGGGCAGGAGGTATGCAGGCAGGAAGCATGTTAGGATACATACTTGCCCCTGATGTGAACCGATGCAGAATACGGGGCCTTAAGAGTTAGCCCTTTTAAGCCTCGGGAAAATGTGACTCCTTGCCATTTTCTGGGAACCCAGGCATGGACCTGGCTAGAGTCCATCATCCTGGCCAGTATTTAACTAAAGCTTTCTTCAGATTTGGCTCAAAATTGAGGTAGTGTTCTTATGATCACCCAGTGAGATTTATGCTTTTTGGAGACACACAGCGAGTTTCAGGCCACCCACTGAAATTCTAGAGCCAGACCTTCACTCTGCATCTCCAGGGCTGAAAAGCCTCTTCAGAAGGCATGTGCCTTGAGCTATTCCCAAGCTCTGAGGCTGCCTTCCATTCTCAGGTTATACCTTCTATGGAGGTGTCCTGGTGACTCGTTGTCTGGTTCTGTTCTGTGGCATCCTGAACAGAGATGTGGAGAGAGTTTGACAGGATCCCAATATCCTCCCGTCCAGGTAAAACAGTGAGACACCACCCACCCACCTGCTTCTGATTGGTTGAAAAGCTCAGGCTGCTTTCTGCGGAAAGTTTTGTCTGTCTCTTTTGTGTTTGGTGGGTCTGTGTTTTCTGGTGTGGCCATAAGTTTTGTGGTAAAGATAGAGCTGAGACAGAAATGGGTCAGATTCACTTGAATGTAGGAATGTCTGGTGACCACTGAATGTTTTGTTTCGGATTGCTCTTCTTTGAATGCTTGAGATTTCCATGTTCTGTGTTTCTTGGTTATAAGATTAAAGTGTTTTTGTATGCTGTTCTATTTTATTAACATGCTCGCTTTGGAACTGGGCTATGCGTCTCCTTTTCTCAAACCTAGGCATGATTTTAAAGTCTCAATGTGCTGTGCATGGTCAGGGGAACCATCTGACTCTGTGACAGAGAGAACAGAACAAAGCAGAGCAGCCAAAAAAAAAAAAAAAAAAAAAAAAAAAGATAAAACTGACATCATGGAGCGTATAGTTAAAAGTCTATATATAGGTAATCTTAAAAGAACTATGTGGCATGCCACCATTTTGGGATATTAGCCACACTGAATTTGCCTCGTCTTTAGGCATCAGCCATCTTTGCTAGGGTTAGAGAGGTCATGAAGAGCAAGAGAACTGGCCCCACCCCCTTGCTGCTTACTACATAGGCACACCAGGAGGAAACTCTTTGATGGGGACAAAAAAAATCTCATTAAGGCAAAGCCATGAGATTACCTACTCTGGAATATCTCTTGCCTCTGTCATAGCTTCACGTGTGCTGCTGCAAATTTCTGTGTCACAGCATGTTTATCTCATGAATACATACCAATCTACTGGGCATTTTTATCTGTGGATTGTCAAGAAGGTGATTCCTCCTGAAACTGTATTGTCTATTTGATATCAATAATATTAGTTTTACAGAATTTTGATGAATAAAAATGAATCCAAAGATATGCGCCACAGTCAGGGAGTATACATTCCCCCTAGGACCTGTTTTAAAGCTTAGCTCAGGCTGACATTAGGAAAATAGTTGTATTTTCCCAACTGCCAAGTACACTGTTAGCTGATATAAAACTCCTAGTAGCTTTAAGTCAGAGCAGGTGCCTTGTTTATGGTTTGTAATATAAACTACTCCTAAGAAAGCAATCTAACCTACAAGGACATATAGCCAATTGTCTGACTTGTTGAATCAGGGTGAAAAGGGCAAAGCAACCTAATTGCTTCATGTGCTTTATTTGCCAGGCCTGGATAACATAGGACAAGAATTAATTGTAGCTTTTGTTCAGGAACACTGCAGGAAGAGAAGTTCTGGCTGGTCAGGGCTACAAAAAATAATCTGACTTCATAGCCCCAAGAAAGAGCTACAAGTTTCCCTTTTTGTGGTCTAGAGTTCCACGCAGGACAGAAAATACCTTTTAAGATTTAAAATGCTTTTACTGTCACTAAGCCCTGGAGAGTGCTGATTGAGCAGATACCAAAGGATTCGTGGTAATCCTGAGCCTGAACCAAAGAATTTACAATACACCTCTCTCTAAAAAGGGCACTCTCTCTGAAGCCTGAGAAAGCCCAGCTTTTATGAGTACTAATCACAAAATGTTAGTTTAAAATGTTTATACATTCAGAAATATACGTTATAGTACATATTTTCCTTATTTTCTAGGACTCCACAGTTACTTAGGTTCATAATTCTTTAAAATCCTTTTGAGACTACCTCTCAATAAAATAGAAAAAATAATGATTGGGTTTTTTTTTTTTTTTTGGCAGCTGCAAGTTACGGCCAACCAATTAGGGAGCTGACTGAGAAAAACTGCTCTTTCCTTCCTCTGTGACAAGTTATTCAGATTTATTGCATGCAAATTGTCAGGATGTTTTTTTATCATTTACTGAAGAAATGGAAGGTAGGCTTCAATTCCTACATTTCCTGAAAGGTTTTGCTGGGTATTATGGCTGTGAAGAACAAAGGAAGACAACATCATGAAGAATTCAGCATGAGGGAATAAAAAAAGGAAACCATCAGAGAACATATGAGTGTCTTTGTTTCCACAAAACCTCAAACAGAAAAGTCTCAGTGCACCAATGTCATGGATTTCTTTCACACCCTAGGCAGTCTAGGAGCTGACTCTCTCTAGACTGTGGCTCTTTAATTTCTTTTAAATTTTATTTTGTTTTATTCAGGGGAGGGGTTTGCAAGAGTAGAGGGTAGGTAGGAAGGAATGGGGAGATGAGTGGGACGGAAATGCGTGATGTGAAATCTACAAAGAATCAGTGAGCAAGTTAAATTTGAAAAAAAAAAAAAAGAATGTCCAGCCTCCATGTCTTTGCTAACTTTGTTAAGTCTTAGCTAGTTTGATCAAC
Source organism: Alexandromys fortis (assembly GCF_014885135.2). NCBI lineage: Eukaryota > Metazoa > Chordata > Mammalia > Rodentia > Cricetidae > Alexandromys > Alexandromys fortis. The sequence goes on from NW_026067897.1 coordinate 9,658,594, forward strand.
TGAGTCACGTAAGAAACTTTATGATTAAAAGTTTATTTTGACACAAAAAGAGCTTCAGTTCAGAAATTGTTGTTTTTAAGGATAAACCTAACAGATCCAGATAAAGCTATAAAATACTAATCTTATAAAAAGCCACAAACTTATTGTAAACTATTAAAGATAATTAAGACAAATTAATGGTCTGTCACCTTATAAAGGAACAAATTCTTTAATATTTCCAGAACTATATTTGTAGTCATACTAAGCACTAATGTTATTAATTGCAGTAAAAGCTTTATTATTATTATTATTATTTAACTTCTTTTATGAGCTTTCAAGGTTAAGTCTAAAGCAATTAACTAAAAGCAAGCAAAGTTTGTTTAGTTCAGATTTACTTAACAGATTATGGTCCTTGGGAAATCTGCTGAAAATGGCATTTAAAATGTTTAATGAAAAAAAGCTTACTAGGACATAGATCTCAGTTCCTAACAGTGACACCAAGCTCTCTAAAAATGATGGGGCATGGCAACTATGACTCTATCTGAATTGTGGTAATGCTAACTACTAGGCGTAACTGCCCCATGCCTCAGCCACTGCCAGAACCCTGAGCAAACTGTGGGTGATCAGGGCACTGGAAAGCTGATTGTCCCTCCTCACCTAGACAAAGTAAAGTCAGTCTCCCAACCTCCTCCTCTACAGAAAAATCTCTGAAAACCTCTCAGACCTGGGTATGATGGCCTCAGATTAATGCTGGGTTTGAAACTCTGCCCCCAAGGAAGCCAGGGAGACCACAGAACCTTTGGGAAATGACTGTCTAGATAATGGGCAAGTCTCTTTCATTTATTGATACAACAGACCCTGGAATTATACCTCATGTTATAATTCGTCTTTCTTACATCTCTAATGGCATTAGCAGCTAGGTTAAATGTAGCTTTGTAATCTTAACAACATCCGGCAAACAGTTCCTCCCCCCAAGCCCACTACTACCGTATTATTTCATTCCCTATGTAGAAATCAGGCCTTGCTTTTTCTAGAGCTACTAGGTCTCCTGCTGAGAAAGGCAGACAGGTTTGCCTTGCTGAGAGGTTTCATATTAAAGGACTAACATGCATCAGATATAACTATTTAGCAGAACTTGCTTGGCGAAGACTGTCAGTTATAATTACTGCCTCTGATAAAAGATAAAATGGGAAGGAAAATGTTTAAATCTATGGAAGTTCTGAGGGTTGAAGAATATGCTCTGAGGTATACAAAGTGCCCACGATGTAAACACTTAAATAAGTTCTGCAGGTCTGAGAGAATGACTTACGGTTTACAAATGCAAGTTGTACAGGCATAAGAAAGTGACTTAAGGTCAGTCGAGAATGAGAAATGTCTCAGACTTCTTTCTCCTGCTATTCTGTGGCTATGCTAAGATCTCAACGGTTCAGAGTTTTAATATTGATCGGTGGAGTTCTGATAAGCTGGTGGGGCATGATTACTTTCCTTCAGTCATAAGCTCAAGGCTTTAAATTTCCTTTGGTTGCCTTCTAAGTATAGACTTAAAAGGTGCTTGTCATTTGGGTAATAATCTCTGCCCAATCGATATAGCCAGCTCTCTGGACAGAGGAAAAGAATGTCCATGCTTTTTAATCCAAACCTACAGCTTTTACTAGGACTCAAAGGCGTGAGTCTACAATAGCTGTTTACAGATGCCTGAGAGATACTTTTCTACAGTGTGATTTCAATACAGATTACAAACAGTGGTAACGCTAAAATATCTAAAACTTTTATGTCCTTTTGTAAATTAAAATTTCATGTAAGCTTTAGGGAGTTGAGAGAGTTGTGAGACTTGAATCCACCTCTGGCAGATCAAAAGGACCCCAGATAAGTATAGTCTACTTTTCAACCTTCCTATCCCTGAAAATGAGATCTCCTTTGCTTTCTCCGCTGGTCTTGGTTTTCCTCCCTTCCCCCAACTAGCAGAAACTATGGGCCTGACAGTTCCAAAAGTAAGATTTTCCTTTAAGTTCCAAAACTTTAACTTCTGTCACTAGTCTGTATCTGCCTCAGCAGATTTCCATTTGGCTGACAGACACCATCCAGGAAACAGTTGATGACTACAGCCTACTCTACATGGAATTATCATTTGGATGTTTCAAATCGCCTTCCTATTGTCTGGGAGAAGGACTTGATTGAAGTTTTTTATTGTTTGAAAATTTCAATGCTGCACACAACGTGTTTTAATCAAATCGAGCCTCCATTTCCTCTTTTCAAATTCCTCCCCTCCCTACACCACCATTTTCCCTCCCAACTTCATGTGTCCCTTTTTATAATCCACTTAGTCCAGTTAGTGTTGTTATATTGATCTTGAGTCCAAATTCTTGATATTTTTAGGCTTCATATCCAAACATGCACCTAAAAAACACTGAAGCAGAGATAAGGAGTGCACACCTGTAACCCCAGTGTTTGTGAATAGAAACAGGGTCAGGAGTCAGAGGTCATCCTCACTGCTATCCAATTCCAAAGCAGCCCAGGCTTTGTGAGATCCTCTTTTTAAAAGAAACAGGAAAAAAAGAGAAAGAATATCCGTGCGTGCACCCTCCCCCCTTCCCCCACACATGATGGGGAGAGCTCTTCCTTTGTCCTTGTCTGGTTTGGTATCAAAGCCATACTTGCCACACACACACACACACACACACACACACACACACACACACACACGGGCAGGGGTCAGTGCACTTTCTTTGTCCTTGCCTAGTTTGAATATCAATGCAATATTGGTTTCATAAGATTTTTGTTTTGCGTAATTAGTGGCAAATTCATTTTTTTTTGTTCTTTTTATAATTTGTAAGGTAACCTAGACTTGGGGAATTTAGTGAGAGATGTTATTATTATTATTATTTTTATTATTTATTTCCATGCTGGGGAATGAACTCAGGGCCACAACCACATTAGGCAAACATGAATCCTAAGCTATAGCCGAAGTTACTGTGAGAGATGGTTTTAATTATTAATTTGATGTTTCATTGGTTACAGGTTTCTGTAGATTTTTAACTTTTAATTGAGTCAGTTTTGTTGTGATGGTCCAGGAACTAGCTCATTCATTCCAGAGGTTTTACAATTTTGACATAGAGTTGTTCAGAGTATAACTTTAACAATTTGCTCCTATGGATTCTGTTAAAATGTTTCTTCTTTAATTTCTGATTTTATAATTTGCTTTTATTTTTCATCATAAGGCAGAGTTTCTAGAACAAAATTAATCTAATTAAAAACTTCCCATTTTCTTGCTTTTTAAAAAGAATATATGTACTTATTTATTGATTTTTTTCTATTTTGTTTCTCCAGTTCACTTTGACTACATCTTTATTATTTTTCCCCTGTTTGTCCTGGATTTTCTTCCTGTCTCTTAAGATGAAAATTAAATTACATATGAAGAATTTTCTTCTGAGAACACAGGCATGCCCAGCTCTATTTTTCCCTCTGAGAAATAGTTATACGTACCATTAGTTTTGGCCTGTGTTTACATTTTCAATCATTTTTAAACACTTTCTGGCTTCCTTTTGTGTATTTGTTTGGTTTACTGGTCATTTGGTAATGTTCAACATTCATATACTTGTGAACTTGCCAAACTTCCGGTTATTTATTTGTTCCTACAGGCTAATTTAAATCACTAGCCTCTGCACTGCTGCTTTGGAGCTGACACTGGGTCAGTCAGTGGCCATTTCTCCCAGAGCAGCTCCTAACTTGGAGTGGGCGTGAGTTGCGAGGTGAGGCTGGTAGATCCTGGTGTCCTAGGAAATTTCTCTTACAAGTGAGCTGAGCCTTCGGTGACAGACCAGTGCACTCAGCTGTCTGCTTCAATAATGGAATTTCCATCCAGTGACAAGGTGGGACATGAGAAGTCAGACCGCTAGGCTGTGCAGTGTCCGTGTCCTGCCGTTGGTGGGAATGCTCTTGAATGAGAATATTCTGCTGGAAGCTGTAGCCCTGAGTACAAACGGCCGGGAGAGAGCATGGCACCCACCCTGGGCCACAGCACAACTTCCATCACATTTACTGGGAGATATTAGAGCTCAGCTGTGCGGAGTCCTGCAATTCTTCCTGCAACCGGATAGTCTTCTTGAGTGAATTTTCCCCCATTGTTTTCATTTTCTCAGAGTCATTTCTAGATAATTTAAATACGGTTTTATCTCGCTCTTCTTGTTTGTGGGACGTGTCTGAGGAAGTCCTTGTCTCACCGTTTGAAAGTTGCCCCCCTGGGCCTCTAATTGCATAAATGTCACCAGTGATCATCATGCTGCTGTTTTCTGGGGAAGTATGAGGTCTCCGGCGGGAACCAAGTCTTCGTCTGTGTTGTATTGACCGCATTCAGTTCAGTGGCAGATTCAGCAGTAGGCGTCAGAGATGTAATTGGAAGGAATTCAAGTACACACACTTTTGTGGTTTCTCAGAAGCATAGCCTTGCAGTGAGAAAGGGTTTTATCTTGAATGAAATAAAGAGTCTCTCTCTCTCTCTCTCTCTCTCTCTCTCTCTCTCTCTCTCTCTCTCTCTCTCTCTCTCCTGGAATGTAACTAAATATTCTCTAAACTTAAAAGTCCTATTTAATTTACTAAATGGGCTGTATGGTTTTGATGTCCAAGTCTCCAAATAAGCTTCCTAAATAGCAGTAAGATTGTAAATCTGGAAAACTTAGATGTAGGGCACCACGCCTGTCCGTGCTCTATGCGCCACCATACACAGTTCGTGAACCAGGCAAGGGGCTGGAGATTGAAACACACAAAGACTCACAGACAGAGACATGGGTCATCCTTGATGCCAGAATCCTTGAAACAGGAATGCTCCCCAAGAATGCCCCCTTTATTGTGTCCAGGGGCAGCTTATATAGGGATCCTTAACTGCTCCCCACGCCCCAGCCAAACCCACCAGAAACCACTCTCCTGCTATCAGGAACTCCTGAAAGTCTCAAGCTCAGAGCAGCTGCAAGTATTACAGGTTGTTTACCAGAAATTCAGGATCTGGGGCGTTCACAGCTCCCAACACTTAGATCCACTGGAATGGGATCCAAGATCTTTACTCAATGAAACAAAAGAGATGGCTACGTCCTAAACCACCCAGGTGTCTTGACACCCAGTCTCTTCCCTTTCAGTTTTTTGTTTGTTGTCCTATGAAGACTCCACAACATTTGAAAATAAGCTAGGAGTCTACCCAAAATTGTTTATTCTTCATTATAATTTATAATTCAACAATTATGAGTAACTTTTACTGAAAGATCAGAGAAACGATGATGAACATGTTAGCATACAGCAATAACAAACAATCTCCCAGGTCAAAATCAACTCTTCTTTTAGGGGACTATAATAAATATAAGGGCACTTCTGGAGGCCATGCTACCTGAGGCATGCTATTTTTTGCAAAGTCTAAAACTTCATACAGATAGAGAAAAACTTTGGGGTCACCAACGTGGGGTCCTGACAGTGTTGTCTTCTGTGTAGAAACTCCACACCCTGTGCCCAGGGTTCCAGAGAGGCCAAGGAGAACAAATCTTATTTCCCAGAAACTCAGCGTTGGTTCAAGGAAACTAGTCATATTCTCTCACTGACCTCATCTTTAGCAGCTTCGTCCAGGTTTTATTAAAGTGTAAAGCATTGTGCATATTTAATGTTTATGAGTATGAACATGTGTAAATACCTGAATACATCAACAAAACCAAGGCAATGGACATAGCCTTGTGCCCTTTTGTTCTTAGATAGTTTCCCAGTTTGTACATGGTAAGAAACTTTATCCAAGATCTATTCTCTTTAACTTCAAAGAGCCTAATACTGTGTTGACACCCAGGGACATCACCCTGGTGTTCAGTTGCATGCCTTGGAACTGCCAGTCTGCCCCTGCAGGCTCACAGTTAACCACCACTGGGTCCTAAAATATTTCAAGTAAACAAACAATGTTGGCACCTGTCTGCAAAAGTCACGATGCTATCAGGTTGCTATGTGATATAGTTTAAGGACAGTTTGGTCCCCGTGGAAACAGAATAAAAAAGACTTGCTGACAAGCTTGCAGTTGGTGAGTACATACTGAAAGGCATGGGGCAAAGTAAAACCATAGCTTATCACAGTGGATTGCCCTTGCCGGAACTGCTGCTACTTACAGATTCCACGGCAGTCTGCTTATTCCCTAGTCAGCTCATTGTAGTCTCCTCATTTCCAATGATCTTTAGAAGTTTCTAGAGAGAGGCAGAGGCTAGGAGAAAGGCTTAATGATTAGTCTTGAACCAAAGCCCTATTTCTACTGTTTTTCAGCTTGAAATCATAGGGGAGACATTTGGCTTTGTTTCTTTGGTTGGTTGGGTATTTTTGAGACAGGGTAAAACTCTATTCTCATCTTATGAGGATACTGGTCCACAGAAAGGCTGAAATGACTGTATGAGTTCTAGCTGCTGGAATAATTATTAACAATTTATGTATACATTAAACTGTATTTTTAAAATAGTGAAGGTTTAGTATCTAGAGTCATCAATTTATACTAAGCATAATGCAAAATTCAAACTTGACCTATGTTAATGTAAAGTGTTTGACACCCAGTGTGAGTCAAAGGCTATTTCTGAATACTTGTTGAATATAATAATGCATTCAAAATAATATGTAACACAATATTTCTAGCCTTCTAGTTTTTTTTAAAAAAAAACTTTCTTTGTATTTATTCTTTGTGCCTTTCACATCATGCATCTCGATCCCATTCATTTCCCTGTCTCTTCATATCTGCTCTCTGCCCTGGCAATCTCCCCCCAAATTAAAATAAGATAAAATTTAAGAGAAAAATAAAAGGAAAAATCAGTCTCGCCATGGAAGCTGAAGTGTGACACAGTGAGTCACACAGTAAACCTTTTTATCCATATATTTTTACTTGCAAAGGTTCATTACAAAGAGTCGTTGGTCTGGTTCGAGGCCTCTGGCTTCTGCTACATGGTTAATGCTGGACCCTCTCTGGGAATCCTCTTGTTGGCCTGTATCTCTTGGGCATCTTGTTACTGCCCTGTGTTGTGGAGGTCCTGCAGCTTTGGGTCTGCAGGACAGGCTCCTTCATGTGCTCCAGGAGATCATATGGTATGGAGACGGTGTGGATGTTGGAGTGGGCATGGTCCTAAGCCTGGGTACTTGCAGGTTTGGTCAGCTCATCAGCTTGCTTCTGGCCTCACCACCAGGTAAGCTCTCCAGCATTGGGCTGGTTGGTTCACACCTTTCAGTGATGAGCAGGGGTGGGGCCAGTTCTCCTGCTCTCACGTCCTCAGGGTGGGCTCTCCCACTCCTGGACCATCAGGGACCTCTCTGCTGTGCTGCCCAGGTGAGGGGCAGGGGCCGCTCTCAGAAATGCTACAACTGCTGAGGGGGCAGAGCAGCTCCACTCTAAGACCTCAGGAGCAGCTCTCCCAGCTCTCGCTGGCAGCGAGGGGTTAGGGGGGCATCTCTCCCTCACCCATGCCACCAAATAGCAGAGGAGAGGGCAGTGTCAGAATTCCCACACTCAAGTGTTCCGGCCTGCTTCACCTGTACCCCTGTCAATAAGGTCCGCTCTACTGTGATTCCCAGGCAAGGTGTAGGGCCCAGTTTTCTGAGCCCTGCAGCTGATCAACTCCCTTGCCCATGACAGGTGGCAGAGGCAAGTGAAAAGGGGTGTACTTCTCTCATCCTCACCACCACACGACAGCTGAGGGGGATGTGGCCGGCTTACTCCACTCTTAAAACCTCAGAACCAGCTCACCTGCACCACAGCCTGCACACGGAGCAGGGCCCGCTTTCCTGAGTGCCATAGCTGGTAAGGGGAAAAGTCAGCTACCTCATCTGTCACAGCAGCTAAGGATAAGGGTGTAAGGAGTGTATCTCTTCCCCCACTCGTGCTTCTGCATGACGGAAAGCAGTGGTGACAGCTCCCCCATGCTCAAAAGTTCGGGGCTGGCTCGCCCACACCTCTACCAACCCAACTGCTCGACTATGCTGCCCAGGCAAGGTGCAAAGCCTGCTCTCCTGAGTGCTAAGCTGGTGAGGAGCAGAGCCAGCTAGCTCTCCAGTTCTTACGACCTCAGGGCCAGCTCTCCCTCCTGCCTCAGCTATGGCGGGGTGGAAGAGAGGGCTTCTCTCCTCCATCCATGCCAATGTATGGCAGATGAAGGGTGGGACCAGATCTCTCAGGCTCATGATCTCGGGCTGCTTCACCCCAACCCCTATCGATAGGGTCAGCCCAGCTTTGCTGACCAGGTGAGGTGCAGGGCCCGCTTTCCTAAGTGCTGCAGCTTGTAAAGGGGTGAATGGGCTCACCCACCAGCTAGAAGCCACAGGGATGAAGGTAGAGAGCATCTTTCCATTGACCCCACTACTATACTGCAGACGAGGGTGGTGGTACCAGCTGCATCCCTCTCAAGCCCTCAGGGATGGCTTGCGTGTGCCCCTGTCTACAGGGTCAACTCTACTGTGGTGTTCTCCATAGTGTTGCAGTCAGTGAGGGGCAGAACCAGCTCTGTACAGTCGGATTATCTTGGCCTTGGTGATATCGGGAACCTGTCGCATCAGCACAGACCGCAGCTGCATCGGGGCCATGAACCCGGACGTGGACCCCAGCAACAGCTCAGGCTCAGACATCACCATGGCCCTGCATGGTAATCAAACCACCCACCTTAGCCAGGCAGCCAGCCTCTCACTGTTTTCGCCTCTTCAGATCTGCCTCTGTACACAGGACATGAACCACCGCCCCCTCTCTCTCCCATCACAGACCATACATTTGCTCACTTGCAAGGTGTCAGGAAGGTCATGTTTTCTCTTCAGAGCTTGAGGTGGACTGCTCCAGGCTTGCATGTGGGTCTCATTGTCCTGCCTAGTTCATCATGATGCTGATCAAAACCCTGCTTCCACCTCAGATCCTGAGATGGCCTTCCCCAGGCCAGCATGTGGGTCTTTTTGTCCCACTCACTCTGTTATGGCACTTGTCAGAACCATGCTTCCTCCCTGAAGTCCAGGGCGGTCTGGACCAGCCAGTTGTAAGGATCTCATTGTCCAGTTCAGCCCATCACTGCCTTCCAGCTTTGTGTATTGTGTGTCATCACTATAAGTCCTGTAACAAGTGAGAATGAGTCTCATATTCTGATAATGTGCTTGCTCCATTTAGTTTATGCTTAGAACTTCTGCTCTGTCTTGAAACCCTAGACATACACAGCGTTATAGTGTGTGCATTAGAGATGGGGGGTGCCAGACTGAAAGCTTCTCTAGGCTTTGTCAGTTCTCCTTAGACTTCTTTGTAGGGGCATCTGCTAAGTACGTGTTGAATTAATGAAAAGGGAGAGAGAAGAGGAGGGAAGGAAAGGAAGCATAAGTAAATAGTAAACCCTGGGGCTGCCTTCACCTTCCTTAAACACCTTCTCCTGGCTCTAATCCTAATGAGCACCTCGATTTCTCATCCTCAGTCAATGTTATATCACTGTTCAACACTTTCAGTATTTTCATAATTGTAATATTGATACCCATGGCCAACTTAATTACCTCATGCATCAAACTTCCCTAAGAGTAGCATATATTTAATTTAGAGAAATTATGACAGCTGAATTAAAGGGGATCTCTAATGTGCTGATGGGATGCAGTGAACCTAATTCTTAAGCTGGGATCCTCTGTCCACCCTCATGTTTCTCCTTCAGCTCCAGTTGTGAGCCATCTGCACCCAGTTAGAGCCCTGTGCATACACAGACCGCCACCCTAGGGAGACACTAGCAGAAAACACAAAGCATGGAAAAGCCATTACGTTTTCCCTAACAAATTACTTATTCCCATTTAATTGAATCTTAGCCTTTCTAATGTTTCCTCCCTCTAGCTTCTAAGCACATAATTTTCTACCTTAAAGTTGCTATGAGATTGATTAGCGTCTTTCCTATAGTTGTATGAATTAGTTACATCCTGGATGTAAATGCCCTTTGGAGAAAACAGCTACAATAAATAGTTCCTATAAATCACCTGATCCTTGAGTCCAGGGTTCTAAATAATTCTCAAACTCTCCTGAAGGCATTTTCCAAGAACTAGACCCTGGAAGAGATGAACACCTCTTGAGAGCTTTATTTCATTGACAGTTTTCCCCTACACACACACATACACACACATAAACAATCACACAAACATGTGCATACACACATAGACAATTACATATACACTCACATATACAATTACACGCACACATGCCATACACACCCACATAGACAATCACACACACACACATGCACACACACCATACACACTCAAATAGGCAATCACATACACACATGCCATACACACTTACACAATCACACACACATGCACACTCACATAGACAATCACACACATGTGCATACACACTCACATAGACAATCATATACACACTCACATAGATAATGACACACACACCATACATATTCACATAGACAATTATACACACACCATACACACTCACATAGACAATCACACACATACATACATACTACACACATACATAGGCTCACACACCACACATGTATTCACATACACACTCATACATGCATGTTCACACACATACCACAAACACAAAGTCTCTCTCACATACACAAACCATGCAAACACTGCAATACACACACCACAAACACGCACACATGCATGCATGCATGCCCAATACACACACTCACCACACACCACAAAAACACACTACAGCACACACACACCACACACAGACACACACCACACAATACACACATACCAACCCTTACAGACATACCACACAATAACACACACACATACCAACCCTTATAGACACACCACACAATACACACACACATACCAACCCATACAAACACACCACATAATACAAACACACACCATATCCCACATACACACACTCACATACAATGGGAACTGGAAAACGAAACCTAGTGGCATGAGCCTGTTACACTGAAGAAAATATTTATAGTAGAACACTTAATGGCAGTTCTTTGAGAGTCAACATCAATTACTTTTTGTTAAAAATTTATTGGAGATTCTTTTTTTGTTTGTTTGTTTCGAGACAGGGTTTCTCTGTAGTTTTGGAGCCTGTCCTGGAACTAGCTCTTGTAGACCAGGCTGGCCTCAAACTCCCAGAGATCCACCTGCCTCTGCCTCCCGAGTGCTGGGATTAAAGGCGTGTGCCATCACTGCCCGGCTCTGGAGATTCTTTTTTTAAACATTGGTTTTGGTTTTAATGATCCTAAATATGGATTATCTGTATTTTGTAAAGATTTTGTGATGTTGTCTACCTCTGTTTTGTCTAAACAAGTTATTTTTCTGCCTCGTTGTGGATGAATAACTGATGTATCATTGAAGGTTTTGTTTATAATAGCCTTCAGAGTAAGGCTGCTTAACTGTCATGTATAAGGAATGAATTCTGCAACAGAGCTTGGTAAGACAGACTGACATGTACCTTGGTCTGTTGATACAAATGTGTCTCACTTTACAGCATCAATAGCATTAGGTGTTTGTGATAACACTGTGGGTTATTACCTAGGAAATAGATATTAGAGTATTATGAAACAACACTGACTTCAAAGTGAAAAACACATAGATTAAAAAACAGAGAGGACTCAAAAGGAAGTTCACCAGAAAGTCCCTCAGCCTGGAAACAGTCCACTCAGCTACATAGACAGAGGACATAATCTGCTAGTCTATGTATACCTCACCTCAAAAAGAAAAAAATGATGAGTTTCAAACTTACTGCATGAATTCAGAATTACCATGGTGCTAATACTAAACAAAAATAGCTGAAAAAAAAAGAATACATTCATTGTTCTGATGGATATAGTTACAAAAATTGAAAAAATATTCAATCATTAAAAGAATCTATAGTTTAATAGAATGGTACACTTCGAAGAGTCAGACATTGCTGAAGAATAAATAAAAGAATGGATAACCAAATATAATCAATTAATGCCATTTATTATGCTATGAAATAAAGTAAGAAAACATGGTTACCTTAGTAAATACAACAGATCACTTTTCAAATGAATAATCCTAACCTCTTTGCTAATAAATTCAGGGAAATACTTTATAAACTGATAAGGTATATTTATATAAAATATATAAGAAAAATAATCAATGGACAATTATAAAAAACATTGTAATGCTTGAGGACAGAGCAAGACAAACCACCTGCACATTTCATTCTTAATCTGGCTCTTGAGTGTCATTACCCTCAAGAAATCAGCACATGATAGAAAAAATACCAATAAATCTCATCAGCATCTGCAACGCCCCAGAGTCCCGTTAGACACCAATATAAGATTATTGATTACTGTGTTTGCAAGATCAGTATCGTTCCTCACATCAGTGCAATTGATACATAAAAAACAGAAATCAACTTTCTGATATGAAGACCAGTTTCAAAAGAGGTCTATGTGAAATGCCAAGAAATGATAAGGTCTGTTAAAAGAATAAAATAAAACTTCATTTTAACAGTTACTATATAAAATTGGCACATTAAATTTATTAATATAAAGTTTAAAGGCAATGGATGCTCCCAGATTACCTTTGTTTATAGAATCACAGTTTATCCCAGCCATCAGTATTATCTTGTAAAATATGATATGCTAAAATTGGAGCCTAATGAAGAGAAAAAAATTTATGACTATTACAAAGAATATTTTGAAGCATATCATACTCAAAATTACATTAGTTAAAAGCGAGTGTATTATTTTAATTGATTAAAATTCAGTTACAAGTAGAAAAAAATCAAGAAATGGATTTGTGTAACTGTGCAGTCTTGGTACTTGTTAATTTTTCATTTTAAATCTGTGAGTAAAATATTGAGTATTTATATCTTAAAACCAACTGTACTTGGAGGGAAATAAGTTTTGGTATTTATGTCATTGCATATACAAAAAATAAAACCCACAGAAATTAATAGGAATAAAATAAGAAAATTGAAAATAACAATTTAGAAGAGAGGAAATATATTAAGATAAAAAGCTTACCTACTTTGGAAATGACTGGCTGCAAGTCATATTCCAAGAGATGTAATGAACAAACTTAGATGCTAATGAACTGAAGGAATAGGCTTCCTAAATTCTCATGCATCACAGTCATACATGTCATATAAAGGGATAAATTCTGAGACGCTCACTAAGAGAAGCCATGGCATATCAGCATATCAGCATCATAGGCTGTTCGTACACAAACCCAAACAGTGTAAGTGGAAAACTCAATGTGGTCCTGAAGACACAATGTGTGCTGTCCACATGAGATGCCAGCCCAACACAGCCTAAGGGGAAACTTAATAGCAAAAGCATTGTCTAAAATTAGTTTATTTGATATCCAATCAGCAGTAGTCGTTAATTATCGCTACGTGCTGTATATAGCTCTATCTGCAATACTTTTACATACCTGGCAGCACAATAGCTTGCTGACAGCAGCATCATGGTAACTATGACAATTATAAATTGCACTGTGATGTTATGATGGTACCAAGTTACTAGCAATCGGAAATTGTGAATTCCATTTTAATCTGGTGGATTCTCTATCTTTATGTGTCTATCCCTGACTGGAACATTGCTATGAGATTTATGACTGGATGATGCAAAGCAGAAAATTGAATACAAGTTCTGGATAGGTAATTAATAAAAATGGAGATGAAATATCGCATGAACATGTTAAATATTGCTGTCACTGTTAAGCTCAAATGCAATTTTAAACACAGCAAAATGACACTCTTCCCCAACTAAACTGACAAATTTTTAAAAACTAATAATGTTGGTAGGAAAAGGAGAAAACAGATGTCTCCACTGCATTGCTGGTGAGAGTATACATTAAAATATCCTTTCAAAATACAGTTTGGTTGAGCTTATGAAAAAAAAAAAAAAAATAAAACTTTTTAGCAAAAAAAATGTGTCTCTACACCCTAAAGTCACCTTTACCTTGTGAATTTATGATTATTATTTGAAAATTAAAAGTAAAATCTAGAAGTGAAATAAATACATGGAGATGTGCACTTGCTTACAGTAAATGCATATTTTAAACAGCAGACGTCAGCAGGCATAGGAAAACGACTGTATTTCCTCTTGCCCATCCATCCGTTCACTCTAGGCAATGAGATCCAGCTACATGCATGATGTGGAACCATTTTAAAAGTATTAATGTTAAAGAGACCAATATTAGCAGCAGAGACCGAAGCAAACCATGTGGCTAGAAGGCAGAAACCAAATCAAGGCTACAGGTGCATGTCTGATTAATTTAAAACTGTATCAAAAGTTGGTGCATTGAAGAATGATTTGGGAGAGTTTCCTGACGGAGCAAACTATGAGGAGAGAGTGTGACTTATTTTGTTTACTTATTTACATTTCTGTTATGTTCGTGACATCATAAGAGCTGTTAGGTTAAACAAAAAGAAAAAAATAGACCAGCAACCAAACATCCCCAAATAAAACATACTCGTTATTTCTGGAATCTTCTGAAGGGAAATGACTGAAGCTGGGTTTCAAAGCACTGCTCAGGAAACAGAAATGCTAGCAAAGCTTTCAAGTGGAAAATCACAAAAGATTTAGCAGAGACTGAAGCCACTACTGTTCACAGAGCTTCTCGAGAGATTTGTATAATTCAGTGTGAAAAGCTTTTAATGCTTCAAACATGCTAGCCTTCGCTAAGTTTACATAGAATCTTCCCTAAGTAAGGCTGTCTAGCTAACTGGAGCTACTCTTTGAGAACCTGAGCTCTCCCCACTAATGGCAGGTCCCCAAATGGAAGCAGAAGCTGTGTTGTTAGTTCAAAAGGATTGGCACACTCAAGCCAGAAGCAGAATTGAACGTCAAAGAAAACAGATGTTTTGTTTACTCCAACAAATCCTTTACCAAGCCAGTGAAGGTTCCTCTGGGTGATCATAATTCTCAGGGCAGAGATTAATTTGACATATAAGAAGGAAGAAACACTACAGCTTGAGAAGGAGAAAATGGAACTCATTTCAGATGAAGAAGAAAGAGCAGGCTTAGGTGACTTCATGACTCAGTCACTGTAAGCCAAAACTCTCTTTTCAAGTGGTTCCGTATAAATCAGACAGGAACAGTCTTCACGACGTGCCACAAGAAGAAAATTGCTTTAAGTTAGTTCTAGAAGCTTGTGAACCAGGGAGTAGAATTCAGCAGCAAGACGGAGAGTGATTAAGATGCTTTTAAATATGATATAAATCCAAAGTGAAGTAAAAGAATGTCGTCTGACATTCACTGACCCCACTCTGCTGTCTCAGACAGTCGAGACTCCTGGCAGTGGCTTTCTCCAGTTAGTGCTTTAATCAAAAGAACTAGTGCTTTGATTGGTGAAGCAATTTGGCTGTGGCCTCATGGATAGCCTCTGGGAGACACTCACAGGTTATTACACATTTGCAGGATCTCCATAATTATGTAGGCTTAATGGATTTGGGGACATTGACATTAGCTCAAAGCAAGAAGAGAATTAGACTCCTTGGAGGTACTTAGATGCTGTTAACCCATGCTCCAGAGAAAGAGAATCACAATAACGAATTTTTTTTTGTTCGTTCGTTTGCTTGTTTTTCAAGACAGTGTTTCTCTGTTTAGCTCTGGCTCTCCTGGACCTCACTCTGTAGACCAGGCTGGCCTCTAACTTACAGAGATCCTCCTGCCTCCCACATATTGGGATTAAAGACATGCACCATTATAGCTGGTGGTAACCCAGCTATAATGAATATTTTCAACGAATGGTCTAACCATGGCTTCTTCATGGGGAAGAAACTGTGAAGCCAGTAGCTGTTCTGGCCATGGGACTGGGTTCCCCAGCAGTCTTAGTCTGCTCCTGGAGCCTGGAAGATTCCTGGAGAACCACTCAAAAGCCTGAAGAAGCTGATGAGGAAAGCAGGAGAGGAATGTAGCACAAACAGCAGGAATACCAGAGGCAGGAGCAGCAGCAGCACTTGCCAGCAAGGAGGCAGAGCAAAATCCCTTTCATCTGGAAGATGCAGGCCACGTTTAGAGTGGGCCTTCCTGTTTGAGATAAGCGACTCAAGGGACATCTCTCACGGTGTGCCTAGCAGCTTCGCTCCTAGCTGATTCTGGATCCGGTCAGACTGTCAATCACAGTTCTCATCATTCCACAGACTATGAGAGCAAAACTATATAAGAGCCTCTCGACCGCAGAACACCGATGCCTGTGTCGATCACTCAGGAAGAGCTGTAGGAATTCCATCAGTTTGCAGGTTATGTTGCTGCGTCAGGTGAGGGCATATTTTCTGTCTCTTTTCCCACTACCCACGACGATAAAGCACCGTGACAGAGAAACCTGATGGTCCATTTGCACAAGCATTGTGAAATCTGCCTAATCCTATTTGTGCAGAAGTGAAGATACACCGAGTTGATGCAGTTTTGTGTTAGGTAGTGTGGTGGTTTGAAGGAAAATGTCTCCCACAAGGGGTGGCACTATTAGGAGGTGTGGCCTTGTTGAAGTAGGTGTGACTTTGATGGAGGCAGTGTGTCACTGTGGGAGGTGCTTTGAAGTCTCCTATGAGGAAGCTATACCCATTGAGATTTTACTTCTCAGACCCATCTGTGACGAGGTTATTTGCTAGATTCTTATCAAAATTATGTGTCCAAATAGAAATATGTACAAATTTATATAATTTATTTTTTATAAAAATATAAAGGATTAAGGGTAACTCTTGAGGTAAACTATCACACAACAGAGGGAAACCCCTGCCCATGGTTCTCTCTTAAAAGCTCCTCTTGCCTCTGGGCCATCTTTTCGCCTTGAAAATTTTGTTGTCTCCTGTGGAAGACAACACTGTGATCAGTTAATAAACTTGACAATTGTTTACAATCACATGTCAACTAGGAGAGTTAATTGCTACTTAAGTGCAATTATCTTAGGCAATTACTTAGCTCAACCGTAATGTTATTGTCTAGACACCTAGAGGTAAAACAATTAATTTAAGGATGAAGGAATAAGCAAAGAGCATTGATGCCGAGTAAGACTTCATAATATTAGATAATACAGAATGTTTTCCTCTTTAATCGAGAGGTTTATCGCTTCTGAATAAGGCATGGCAGTGCAAAGATGGCTGGGCTGAGATGAAGCACACATCCTATTTAAGAAATGGCATAGAACATGCTGCATTGTCCTTGTGTTAGTGAGAATCCTCATCGTTGTGATCAAAATGCCTGCCAGACACAACACAAGGGAGAAGGGCTCCTAAATACAGAGATTTCAACCTGCAGATTAAATCCCACAGATTGTAGGACTGTGGGAAGACAGAGAGTAGTAGTGGAAACATGTCAAGAAAGCTGTTCCTTTTATGACAGACAGAAAGTGGAGAAAAAACAGGAAGAGGTAACAGCAGGATATAGCCACCCAGGGCACACATTGTGAAGTCCCATAATGAGACATTATTATGACTTCATCTTAGGAGTAACCCACTCTTTATGTCAGAGTCCTTATGACATTACTGTTGTGGGAAAATCTTTTTGCATGCTGTGAAGATGTATCTTTGCCAAGGTAACTTCTGATTGGTTTAGTAAAAAGCAAAATGGCCAGTAGCTAGGCAGAAGATGCTAGGCGGGACTTCTGGGAAGAGAAAGGAACTCAGAAAAGAAGAGAAGCAGGATTTGCCAGCAAGACATGGAGAAATTGGATATACAGTATGGAGAAGAGGTAACGAGCCATGTGACAGAATGTAGATTTATGTAAACAGGTTAATTTAAGTTACAAGAGCTACTTGGGAACATGCCTAAACTAAGGCCAAGCATTTATACTTTTAAAAAAAGTCTCTGTGTCATTATTTGGGAACTAGAAGTCCAAAGAAAGTCCAACTACACCTTACAGACAGTAATGGCAAACACAAAACAGAGGGGTCAAAGTATTTACTAAGACAGAATTGAGATAAACGTTTTAATGACGAATATCTATGTTACAAGAAAGATAGGATGAATTCTCAGAGCATCAGAGTCTTGAAAAGGAGTGAGCACTTTTCGTGACAGTTAAGAGAAGTTTCTTAGTCTTTTCATGTGTGACATTTGTGTGGGGTCTTATTTGAATATATAAGAAGTGGGCATCTCACTATCTTGTTAAGTAGTAGGCTTTGTAGTTTGTCTCTTAATCCTTATTAAGACTGTCCGGTCAGATTGAGGCACCATGGATTTTTAGGAGGAGATATCACAGGTCACTGGGTGGGTATGCCAGCTCCAAGCACTCAGGGGCTGATTTTTAAAAGGTGGGAGATGTTTAAACTTGTATTTGGCCTTTTTGTCTGTATATTTATCCTGGCAGATCAGTAAGGTCAAATCAATAACAAGGGATGAAATGGCTTTTTTTTTCTACAACTTCATTTAAACAGAATGGGCATGTGTGGGGAGGCAAAGGGTCTCTTTGGCATTCCTGATCTGTCATCTGGTTGCAGAACCATGGACATAAAAAGTTTGTCCTGCATTTGGGAGCAGAGAAGGGAGCTTATTGTAGAAGAAAGTAGAATACAGTGACTCTGTTTGGAAGTCGAGAGGTCGTCAGTTGTTGTGTGTTATTTTAATTGTGTTCTGACAAATAAAGCTTGCTTGGAGTCAGAGGGCAGAACTAGCCACTGGCTGATCACAGAGGTTTGAAGGACCACAGACAGAGAAGACAGGTAAGGCAGAGATGAGAGAGGATCTCGGCTCTTTTGGACAGAGGAGGAGGTAGGAAACAGCTGGTGCT
This sequence comes from Alexandromys fortis, assembly GCF_014885135.2. Classification (NCBI taxonomy): domain Eukaryota; kingdom Metazoa; phylum Chordata; class Mammalia; order Rodentia; family Cricetidae; genus Alexandromys; species Alexandromys fortis. The sequence continues at coordinate 9,677,242 of NW_026067897.1, forward strand.
TGATCTTGTAAGGGCAACTGAAAGGAAAGGAAGTAGTCAAACTATCTCTATTTGTGTACGGCATAGTCCTACATTTAAAGGATTCTAAAGAGTCTACCACAAAGCTCTTAGACCTGACAAACATAAAAAAAAAATCAATGTCTAAAATCAGCACTTTACCTATACACTTGTAATTGTAAACATGTAAAGAAAGAAGAAAAAATTCTATGTATAATAGCTCTTTTTTTTTAAGATTTATTTATTGAGTTCGAGACCAGCCTGGTCTAGAGAGCTAGTTCCAGGACAGGCTCCAAAGCCACAGAGAAACCCTGTCTCGAAAAACCAAAAAAAAAAAAAAAAAAAAAATTTATTTATTGGTTATATACAGCATGTTTTCCTGCACACCAGAAGAGGGCATCAGATCTCATTGAAAAAAATTCAAAATTACAGATGGTTGTGAGCCACCATGTTGTATAATAGCTCTTTAAAAAACAAAACAACACACAGAGACACACACCACCACCACCACCACCAATAATTAACCCCCAAAGGAGGTGAAAGTTTTCTACAAGGAAAATTTTCCAAAGACTAAAGAAAGAAATCAAATACAATATCCAAAGTTGGAGAGACCTCCTATATTCATGGATTGGCAAAATTAATACAATGAAAGTGGATGAAACAGTGAAAGCTTTTTACCCATTTATTGCAGTCCTCATCAAAATTTCACAGAAATAGAAAAAAATTCTTACAACAATATACAAGACCCTGAACATCTCAAACAATCCTTAGCCAAATGAGCAATGCTCTAAGTATACAATGAACAATCCTGAATTCTGCTACAGTGCCTCAGTAACAAATAGAAATGGTACTGACCCCCAAACAGACTTGTAAAATAGAACAGAGAACCGGAAATAAACCCACATCTCTATAGCCCCTTGGAGAAATGACCACCTCTTCTAGGTATTGTCCTGGGAAAATTAGATATCCATGTGAAGAAGAGTGGACATAGGATTCACACTGGACAAAAAAAAAAATTCAAAATATTTCAAAGACTTTAATGTAGGTCCTGAAACTTTGGAACTGCCGGGGGAGAAACAAGAGAAACACTTCCAAAAAATAGGCACTGGCGAAAGATTTCAGAAAAGAGCTCAAAAAATAATTGGGAAATTTTGATAAATGGGAACACATGAAATTTAAAAGATTTTGCACAGCAATGGAGATAGAAGAACAGGGGGAGTTCTTTGCCAACAATCTCCTGACAGGGGCTGATGATGTCAGATGAAGACCTCTGAAACCCAAACACCCAAAGTCCCAAATCATCCTTTCATAGACTAAAGAGCTGGAGACTTCTGCCTGGAATGCCATGGCCAATAAGCATTTAAAATAAAATTTAAAAAAAAATGTCTGGCATTATCAGCCTTCTGGAGAATGCCAGTGGTCATGTAAGCCAGGGAGAGGGCTAGCAGCAAGAGAACAAAAGGCATGCTGGTCAGGATATTCAAGAGCGGTCCTTACTCACTGCTGGTGTAGCCGATGAAGAGCTCTTTGGTGCTACCCACCTCTGAGATACTTGCATGTCTGCTTGCCACCTTCTACTCCTAACAGCCGCCATACAGAACCAGTTTAGAGGTCTGTCACTACGTGATGAATCAAGGAACCGTGGTATACATACCCCTGAAGGAAGTCATTTAGTGATAAAGATGAAAACTGAGTTTTGCCGGAATATGGCTGGAACTAGGGACCGCAGTGAGCTAAATCAACCAGATTAAAAATCTTAGTATCCGATTTTTCATCATAAGCCAAAATATAGATTTTAAATATATGTATTTCGGCTCATAGCTGGAGGGCATGAAAACGGGAGGAGGACTGTTTGAGAGAAGGCAGAGGAGGAGAAAGGGCGGGAGAGGGACAAAGAGAAGCAGACAGCAGCTATGAGCTGATATATGTGGATGAAGACGTCATAACGAAACTCATTGTTTTGTAAGCAAAACATAAGAAATTTCTAGCGGGGTGGCAGTGGTCCGATTGGCTAGGGTGCAGGGTCCATGGCTAAGTGCTGGGGTAGGGGGTCTTTGTTCAGCTCAGAGCAAGGCGAGGCCCTCTCGGCATCCGCGTGGTGGTGGCAGAGACAGAGCAGCAGCCGGGGAGGCAGGATGATTGCAGGGTCACGTGCCGCCAGCGGGCCTGGCGGGATGTGTAAGGCATAGGCTGGCAGGAAGACCGCAGCTCCTCAATCACCGCAGGACTTTGGTGGAAAACACATTCCACATTTATGGCGATTCCGAATTTGAGTGTCAATTTCTGCCAGGCTCAGCACAGCAATTTCCCTGGCAAGTGACCTTGGGGCCTCCATGTGCCCGTGTTCAATCACCTGCGCCTTGAAGACTCTGGACACCTGGACACCGAGGCGGTCCTTAAAAGTTACTGCAAGTATATTTCCTTTAATGACTCTGGTAAAATCAAGCTTCGGGTAAAACAAAGGTCGAAGACAACCACCACTGTTGTCTCTCTAGTGTCTAAATGTAGGCGGGATAGATGAGTTCGGCACGTAGCTGGATGTTTCTGAAGTCTCAAGGAATCCATCTGCAGACGTTGAGGCCCAGGTTGAATTCGAATGAATTTTAAATACTTCTGCCCCATTTTGGAGAAGCCGCATACAGAGTAAACAAACCGAATAAAGCAAAAGAACAAAAGTAGTCCTTTCGATGATCTTAATGTTTTCGCTTTCCCATCACCCACGCGGGCACTCTCGTTTGCCGGAATGAACCATCCAGCGCCAGTGGAGATCGGCTACGACAACATGCGTTTCCTGATAACTCACAACCCCACCATCGCCATGCTGCCCAAGTTCACAGAGGAACTGAAGAGCCACGGAGTGACAACCTTGGTCAGAGTTTGCGACGCCACCTACGATAAAGCTCTAGTGGAAAACTGTGGCATCCGCGTTCTAGACCTGCCCTACCCTGACGGAGCCCCACCCCCTGATGACTTAGTGGATGATTGGCTGAACCTGTTAAAAACCAAATTTCGTGAGGAGCCAGGTTCCTGTGTGGCCGTGCACTGTGTGGCAGGGCTAGGAAGGGCTCCCGTGCTGGTGGCGCTCGCTTTGATAGAATGTGGAATGAAGAATAACGAAGCGGTTCAATTTATCCGACAAAAACGAAGGGGCGCGTTCAACACCAAACAGCTGCTTTTCTTGGGGCAGTACCGACCCAAGACGCGGAACAGGTCGCGGTCGCGCTTCAAGGATTCCCCGGCGCACTGCTGCATTCAGTAGGCTACAAGCTAAGGCTTTCTCCACTGTCGCCTTGAGAGGGGAACTCTTGGCACCTGGAAAGCCATTCCGGAGCCTTTCCTGTGTCATCAGTGAGTAGTGGAGTTCAGTTAATTGGTGCCGAAGCCAACAATGGAGAAATCCCTCTATAAAGTAAATAAATTAAGAAATAAAATTAGAAGGAAAATAAAAAAAAAAAAAAACCTAACCCGTTCCAGAGCAACAGCAAAGAAAACCCGGACCCGGAGTCTGACTCTTGCATGCTAAAAGTACTCCCACCATCTGCCATGTTATGATGCCACCAAGAGGGCCTCACCAGAGCCTGGCAACCTCCACAACTGTCACCTAAATAAATCTCGTGATAAACTACCCAGCCTCCATTGTATTAAAACAGAAAAAAAGGGCTAACATATTTGCCAGCTAATATATTAATATTGCTAATATTAATATATTAATTAAATTTACTAAAATTCTACTTTGTATTTCTGCTCGCTGGGGATATCCTCAGGGTTAAGTACATTACATGTAGCTTATTAAATGACTGGTTGTGTGCTTGTGCGTGTGTGTATGTGTGTGTGAGTGTGTGTATGTGTGTGTGGGGTGCACGTGCATGAGTGTGTGTGTGTGTGTGTGTGTGTGTGTGTGTGGTGAGCAAGTAAGTCCTGACTTGCTATTGATATTTTGCAATGAGAGCATCGCTCTGTTGTCTTGGGAGGCATACTTGCATGTATTACCTTAAGAAAGTCACCATTTAGCTTATAAAGATATTAACATATTGAACATCAGCTAGAAACTGTCTATGGAAAATGGAGGTAAGTTTCCCCCAGTTGTTAGAAGAAGCGGGTAACTCATTGTACATCCTCAACAGAAACAAATCACTGAGGGCCACAATGAACTGCACTGCTGGTAAAATACCTTTTAATTTTCTTGATGTCTTGCGGAATTATTCAAGAATTGCTTTAATACTTCAAGGGAATTAAGTTGCTAGGTCTCTACCTAAAACAATTCCTCCATTATACCTACTCCTAAGGTGGCGCGCTTTCTCATGCAGATAGAAATAAATCTACCTTTGCCTCTCAAAACCGTAATTGGCTCTCTCCATTCACAGAAGCTGTTGGCCCTCCTCGTTCTGCTGCCTCCCTGCTGGCTGCAGGGCAGAGCTCCCACTGTTTCTGTGAGAGGCAATCAGCAGGAGCTATTACAAGCTCATTTCTCTCCTAATTGGTAACCGCAAGGCCAAGAACTGGCCCTGCAAGGCTGCTGTGAAAGTCACTTCTGAACCCCAGGGAGCAGCTGACAAACCATGGCCTGGTGGTGTGGGTTTGCTCATAAGAATATAGCAAGAATATAGAGACATTAGGGTTCACCCCTTTCCCAATTCCTAACTTGCCTAGGTCTGCCTCTTGGGTCAACACTGCCTCTTCTTTGGACCCTATCAGGCAGGTGGGCCGGCCAGCCGACTCCCTGAGATTGTGACAGGGCCCATAGTCATCGTTAGTATGTAATGCTACACCATTGGCTGCAGCTGTTTTGAGCAGTCTTTATGTCAGCTCCATTCCAAACTCAAGCTGAAACATTTACAGTGGTCCCTTTGTTTTTCCTTACTGCCCACCCCCCAGTCACTCCGGAATCTTCCAAGAGCTCCCACTGACTCGACCTTTAAACCTAGACAGATTATATTATCATGTAGAGGAATGGAGAGTCTGTATGTCCTTGTCTTATTCCTGATTTTAGTGGAAATGCTTTGAGCTTTTCTTTGATTAGCATTAATTAGTTGTGGACTTGCTACATTTATGTTACATTTAATATGTAGAGAATTGTCCTCCATATTCCTAGATACTCCAGGATTATGATAATAGTGACTTCACACACACACACAAAAAACCTTAAAGCCTTCCTTTCTTTCAATTTTACATAATAATTTGAGGAGAATTGATTTAGTTCTTGTAGAATTCTGTATTGTACCATAGGGTCATGTGATTTTTGTAATCAGGAGATTTTAGTTACTGTTCCTATCTTACTGAATATTGTGGGTATATTTAAATTATGTATCATCTTTATTTCATTTTGGTAGGTCATATATAACTAGAAATCAGCTGTTTCCTTTAGATGTTACAGTTTAACTGAGTGTAGGTTGTTAATATGTCCTTAATGAACCTCTGAATTTCCTCAGTATCTGTTGTAATCCTTCAATTTTAATGTCTGATTTTATTAATTTTGATTTTTTTGTGGTCAATTAAACTAAAGATATGTCAGTCTTGTTAGTCTTTTCAAAGAATCAACTCTTCATTTTATTGATTGTATTTTCTTTTTCATTTCTATTTCATTGATTTCAGCTCTGATTTTGATTATCCCATCTCCTCTACTGTTTTGGGATTTTGCTTTAGTTTGGCGGGACTTTCCTTTGGGCTACCCAGCTCACAAATAATGGCACAGAGACTTATTACTTAGGAAAGCTTGGCCTTGCTTGGACTTGTTCCCAATCATCTCTTAAAACTCAAATTGACTTGTCTTTATTAATCTACAATCTGCCATGTGGCTCCATCACCTTTCCTATGTACCATATATCCAACTTCTTCAGTGTCTCACTGGCATCTCTCACTTACCTAGATTCATTCCAAGTTCCTCTCTACCCGGAATTCCCACCTATTTTCTCCTCCCTAGCTATTGGCAGCTTAGTTCTTTATTAAACCAGACAGAGTGTAAACAAATATTCTGCAATATTCAAATGCATTCTTAAGTTGTTAATATGAGATCTTTTTTTTTTTTTTTTTTTTTTGATGCAGACACATAATTCTAAAAACAGGCCTCTTAGGAAGGCCTCTATTGTGTTCCATGGGTTTTGGTATGCTGTACTTTCATTTTCATCCACTTCTAGCAACTTAAATTTTTCCTTTTAAATTTCTCTCTTACTCAACTTTTCATTCACTGTTTTGTTGTTTTGTTTCCATGAGTCTGTCTAGTTATTGCCATTTCTATTATTAATATCCAGCTTTATTCTTTTGTAGTCAGATGGAATACAGAATATTATTTCAAGTTTTTAAACATTGTTAAGTTTGGATTTATACCCTAATACATGGTTGATTTTGGAGAAAATCCTGTCAACTTCTGAGAAGGTGTGTATTCTTTCGTGTTTTGGTGAAGTAGTCTATAAGTATCTGTTAGCTCCGTTTAATTTATGATGCATTTTAACTCAAAAGTGTCTTTGTTTTTGTCTGGGGGAACTATCTACTCAACGACACAGGTGAAAGTGGTGTCATGAAGTCATTCACTTACCACTGTACTGGTCTTAATTGTGGTTTTAGATCTAATAATGTTTATTTTAGGAAATTAGGTACCCCTGTGTTTGGTTCATAAATGTTTAGCATTGTAACATCCCTTTGGTAGACTTGTCCTTTATTGAGTGTGAATATCCTATCATTTTCCCTATCTCTTTTTACTGAGCTTTAAGTTAAAAGTCTATTTTCTCAGATATTAGGTCATACCAGCTTGCTTCTTTATTCTATTTGCTTGGAATACTTTTCAAAAATCCTTTTTGGCCTAAAGTAATATCTGATCATAATGATAAGGTATGTTTCCCATCATGAAGATGAATCCTCTAAAGTCATATCTGTTCATAATGGTAAGGTATGTTTCCCGTCACAAAGATGAATTTTGAAAAGTAATATCTGTTCATAATAGTGAGATGTGTTTCCCACCACGAAGATGGATCCTGTTTTCTCATCTAATCTGCTAGTCCGTGTCTTCTTATTGAGGAATTGAGATCATTACTATTGGGAGTTATTGCTGAAAAATGTTTATTAATTACTGTTACCTAGTTGTGGTAGAATTGATAGACCATTTTTGATCAACTGGTCTGAATTGTTTAATTTTTTGTGCCCTCTTGGGTACATTTAATCTCTTCAGTCAGGAGTATTCTTTTTAGTACCCTCCATGGAGCTGGCTTAATGGATATAAAGTCCTTAAATCAAATTATCATAAGAAATTTTCCTATCCATTAATTATGACTGATAGTTTGTCTCTTATCTTTGATCTTTCAAACCCTGTAAGAGACCCTTCTGGCTTTGACAGTCTCCATTGAGAAGTCAAGGGTTATTCTGATGAGCCTGTCATTATTTCTTTATTTCTTTTTTATTTCTGATGTGGCTCTCATCTCACTTTCAATAGCCTTTGTAGTCAGTGTTCTGTAAATTTAGCTGCGTTTTGTTGGTGGTATTTCTTTCTGCCTTTAAATTTTATTTTAGCACATGAATTTTTTTCATATTTTGTCTGTGTGCATGTATGTATACAGCAGGCATGGTACCTTAGGAGGTCAGAAGAAGACCACAGATCCTCTGGAACTGGAGTTATAGGTGGTTATAAGACACCATGTAGGTGCTAGAATTGAACTCCAGTCCTTTGCAAGAGTAAGGCATTCTCTTAACCACCAAACCCCCATTTTTTTCATGTCTTAACTATTTGCGTTCTTTATTTCTCTTAAACCAAGATAGGAATCTCTTTTTTCTGAGCTGAGATATCTTTTTTTTCTATGATTTTATTGAAAATATTTTCTGCATCTTTGACCTGTGTCGCTTTTTATCTTCTATACGTATGATCCATAAATTTCTTCTTCCAGAGTCATTGTAGTTTTGGTTCTTCTTGTACATTTTTAGATTTACTATGTGATCCACTTCTCTGCCTTATCTTAGACACTGATCACTGAGATTCTCTTCTGCTTGAACCAGTTTATTGTGTGAGGCTATCCTCTGTATTTTTATTTCACTTCATGAGTTCTTCCATTTAAATTTCATTTCAGTTTAACTTTTCTTCAGAGATTCTATCTCCTTATTGAATTCTATAATGAACTGTTTTAATTATTTCATTCAAATGTTAAAACTGTACAATTGTCATTTAGGCATTTCTTTGAATTCCTTGAACATACCTATAATCATTCTTTAGATATCTTGATCGTGGTCATCAGCTGTGTTGTTTCTCTCAAGGAACACTGATTGGGTGATAATCTCAGGAGGATGCATATTGCCTGGTTATTAATGTTTGAAGTTTTCTGATGGAACTTTGCCATCTGGAATTATGTTGTTGCTGGTATTTATTGGTATATATCTTAGTTAAGGTTATCATTATTGAAATGAAACACCATGACCAAAAACCACGGAGGAAAGGACTTATTTGGCTTATACTTCCATATCATAGTTCATCATTGAAGGAAGTCAGGACAGGAAATTAAACAGGGCAGGAAGCTAGAAGCAGGAGGTGATGCAGAGGCCATGGAGAAGTGCTGCTTACTGGCTTGCTCTTATAGCTTACTCAGGTTGATTTCTTATAGAATCCAGTACCTCCAGCCCAGGGAGGGCACCACCCACCATGGGCTGGGCTCTCTCACGTGAGCCACTAATTAAGAAAATACTCTACAGGCTTGCCTATCTTATGGAGGCTTTTTCTCAATTGAAGCTTCTTCTTCTCTGATGACTCAACCTTGTGTCAAATTGACATAGAGCTAGTAGACACAGTGTGGTTATTTGGTGTTGTCTGTGTTTAGTGTTGCAAATAGTATAGTTTTTGTATGATTATTCGGGTCTGGATGGTCAGAAAACATAAGCTCAGACTCTGGTTACAATCTTTACTTTTATGAAGGCAGTAACACCATTCTTTCATGTTCATATTGTAGCCGCACTGGAAAGCTGTTGCTAGTAAAAGGTACAACTTTCTCCCAGCGTGCACACCCCATCTTCTTTTTCTTGATTGAATCTCTTAGTGATACAGTGAGTCTGAGGGCATATAGCAAGCAAATCTTGGCTATGCGAGATGAATATATTAAATATGAGGACTTTCACCATGGGAGATACAGGAACAAGTGCTGCAATCTCCTGTCTCTGTTAAGTAGAATTGTTTTAGAGAATTCAGGTTTCATAACTGTATCATCTGCAGTAGTCAGTGTGACACCCCTGTGAAAACACTCACAGCTACAGTCGGCAGATTCTTTCTCGGGAACAATAAAAGAGAACTTAGTCAGTTTTTCTTGCACATTTGGGTTCCGACAGAAACGCAATGTACATGGGGTATGAGTCAACCTCGCCAACAAAGTAGTATTCCAGTTATTTCCAGCACTGAAGCAATCCCTCGTACATTCAACTGAAGAGCACACTCAACGTGACCAATTTGCCATAAGTCTGAAAAAAAATGCATTGTGTTAATCAGCACATTAATCACTGTGACAAAGTACTTGTAAGTCAGCTTAAAAGTCAGGAAGGTCCACTTGCCTCATGCCTAGAAATGTGCCTGCCCATGGGGCTATGACAATACAGCACATCATAGCAGGAAAACGTGATGTCAAAGATCTGCTCATCGAGGAACAAGGAAACAGATGACAAAAAGGTGCTGGCATCCCAATATCTCCTTCAAGGTCATGCTCCCCAGGACCCAAATTCCTTCTGCCAGGCCTCATCCCCTGCAAGTTCTACCAACTCTCAGTAGTGCCACAGGCTAGAGAAAACACAACTCTAGCTTGGGGCCCATCTGTGACCTAACCTAATGAGTCTATTCATCTGAACCACGTCTCGAGCTTTCTGAGGCCACCTGCTTCTTCATATCCACTCAACATAACATCAGAAAGAATGCCAGCTCATTTTGTGTATGCCCTGTAAAATCAATCAGCTAAAGAAGAAGAGATTCAGCCCACAGTGCATGCACATTCGAGATGTACTGGAAAACCATCCCCATCTGAACACTAAGAGCTTTCAAAACTGCTTTTAAATGACTTTCTTTTAAAGATATAAATCTATCTGCAAGAGAGGTTGATGATTAATTTACGTTTTTAATTGTTTGTGAGCTTTTGCATCCAGTGCCAGCGACCTGGAACTCTGATTTGCTGGGTAAGACCCGAGATCATGAGCATGAATGGGAGCTGTGGCGCATTGGTGCCAGTCTTGGTGAGTGACACACCAAATCATACACATGGTGATATTGAAAGCCCCTAACCTGGACTGTAGCTTCCACACATACCTGTGTAACCTCGGGGCATCTGACCATTCATCAGGGTCTTGGCAGAGGATTTATAAGATTTATAAAGTGTGGCTGAAGGAAGGGATGCAGCATCCAAGGCAGGAATTTACGCCAATAGAATACAGAATATGAAAGGGGGGTGGAGGGACACAAAAAAACAGGGAAAAAAAATACAAACTCCTAGGTACTTGTTAGAAGGCAAAGGGACTGATTACCACAGACTCAGGTTCATCTATTGAAATGTAAAAGACCATCTTAAAGTTCAGATGCTACAATAATCAGGATTGTCTGGAGAACTAAAACCAGTTAAGATGTTTATGCTTATGTATATGTGTGTGTGTGTGTGTATGCATACATAAGGAGAGTGATGATGGAGAGACAGGAGAGAGAGAAAAAGAAAAGTGTTGAAGACTGCTTAGCTTTCTTTGCTATCTTAGCTTCATTTCTGTTGCTGTGATGAACACAAAGCATTTCATTTCAGAAGCAATTACGTTAGCTCACTCTTCCAGGCTACAGTCTACCAGAGCAGGAAAGTCAAGACAGCGGGAACCTAGAATGGCTAGTCACAAAACATCCACAGCCAAGAGCAAAGAGGAATGCATGCATGCTTGCTTGTTTGTTTGCTTGTGATCAGATCCATTTCCTCAGTTCAGGAACCCAGGCCTGGGGAGTGGTACCAGCAGTGGTGGGCTGGGTTGTCCCACATCAGTTAACTTAAGACAACCTCCACATTCTGGCATACAGACCAATTCGATGTGAACAATTGCCCATTGATTCTTTCTTCTCGGTTGATTGTGAGTTGTTGACAGTTAGTGATAACAATTACATTCCACACACAAACACATTACTTTAAAACTAAACTTATATACTTTATCTGTCTGTCTATCTATCTACTTGTTTATTTTGAGGAGATGTTAAACACAGTCCAATATTAAAAGTCCAATGTCTCCCTTTCTTTTTCTTCATAAGTAAAACAAGATATTCTTTATTGAGGGAAAGAGGGTGCAAACAATATAAAAATCAAAAATGTTTCTGTCATTGAAGAAACGTTTCCTTCTCCCCTTGTCAATTTGAAGTTTAATGTTATTTGCATAATTCCTAAGGGTCCCAACCTGTTCACAAAAGCATTTGGACAGCTTTTTCAAGTAACCCTGGAGAAGAATGCTCATCAGTGTAGAAACAGAGCCTGGGTGTGTGATTCTGCCTTCTCCTCTTTCTCCGGCTTCGGATGCACTATAGAACAGTCACTTCACGGGATGCTGAGTCCTGCAAATAGTGACAAAACATTTCAGAGGCCCACTGTGCCATCTCAGTATGGATCCAGGTTCTGCACTATTTTGTCCACAGCCAGAGGGTCCTTTTGATTTTCCAGAAACAAAGGGCACTCTCTTTCCATGAGGACTTTCTGATTCTTCTTAACTAGTTTTTGCCCTGCCTCCAAATTGGTGAAATGTAAGCAACATGGTTTCCATGGTATGTCTCATTGGCGTCAGCATTTTGAAAGAGGTATCTTGAAGTTTGGGCCTCAAAGGGCAGTAGTGATTGGGCACACTGGGCACATAGCAGTGAGGTGAGCACCAACCCAGTACAAGCTGCCCTATAAAATTGTAAACAATTTATATACTCCAAACCCTGAGGGTATAGAGTAGTATTCTTATTTCAGGAGGGAAGAATCAGGGCATCCAAAGGAACAATCCAATTAAAACAAAACCAAAATCTAGCAGTGCAAACGTAAAATCCTATATCTCAATGCTCAGCACCTGGGGTTCGTCATATTGACTTCAAAGAGCTTAGAAGCCACAAGTATCTAGTCCCCTGCAGCACACACATCTCTCTTACGCTTAAGACGGCACCATGCAACACAGTAGTTTACGTTGGTGAACATCCCACGGTCTCCATGACAACCAAAGCTGTCCCTTCATAGCTCCACGTCCAGGCCTCTCCACTGGGATCTCCAACTCTGACACACAACTGCTATCTAGGACCCTTTCAACCTTACAATTTTCATGCCTTTAAAACCCATACCAAAAGGATTGCTAAGTTCTGCTGCCAGCTTCAGACATGGCCTGGCCCCCTTGGACTGCAGATGTAGCCGCAAATGTGTACTGGCCCTCAGGAAAGACTCTCTTCTGTTCGCTGAAGCACAGGAAAATTCCTCTTGGCAGTGGTGAACTCTTCAACAATCTGTTTCTTCCCCAGGAAGATCAGCACATACAGATTCATATTCACAACAAACAGCTCTTCCTCCAGTTCTGAACGCAGCCTTATAAGTCAGGCAGGCCACAACTACCCAAGTTACTCTTGTCATTTTTACCTTCTCACTAGAAGGGTCCATGAAGCTCTACTTCCCACGTTCAATGACTTTTCGAGCATTGGAGAAGCCTTACCAAAAACTTCCACATTCTTCCCACACAAAAAAAAAAAAAATCCATAAAATACACACGGTCAACTAACACTGTTACAGCCACAGTCCCACTTCCTTGGCGCTTTCTGTCCTGATTCATCTCTGCTGTGTGGTCAAATGCTCTTGACTGATGGAGCAGCGTAGGAGACAGCGGTTTAACTTATCTTCTCGGGTCACAGTCTAACGCGTCTTAGTTAGGATGCTATTGCTATAACAAAACACCATAACCGAACGCAAGTTAGAGAGGAAAGGGATTATTTGACTCGCCCCTTCGCATCATATTCTGTTCCTGAAGGAAGTCAGAACAGGAACTCACATAGGAACCTGGAGGCCAGAGCTGAAACACAGCCCACGAAGGGATGCTCTTCTCCATGACTTTGATTGGCTGGACTTTATACAACCCAGGACGACCTGTCCAGCAGTAGAGCTGACCACAGTGAACTGGGCTCTCCTTCATCAATCATTAATCAAGAATACACCCTACAGACTTGACTGCGGGCCCATCAAGAGGGGTTTCCTCTGTTGAGGTTCCCACTCTCCATATGTCAAATTAAAGAAAGTAAAACTACCTAGCGCTGATGGGTGGCCATCCAGACTGGTAGAGATGAAGAAGGGATGTAGGCAGTGTACCAGATCTTTTATGTGGTTATATGCCAGATCATAAACATGCATTTTGTGATCTTCCTGGGTCCAAAATATCGACAGGGCAACAGTGTAGCCAGATGTTTCTCTCCCGCCAGCCAGTTCCTGAATATTCAGGCTGAAGCTTAATATTAATTAAAAACTGTTTGGCCGATAGGTCAGGCTTATTACTAACTAGCTTTTACATCTTAAAGTAACCCATTTCTATCCATGTATGTATTACCTACCGTGTGACCATGGTATTACTGCACATCTTGCTTTTCCAGCAGCTGCTGGTGTCTCCTGGCGTCTCCTTTACCTTCTTTTCTTTTTATCTTTGCTTGAATTTCCCAAATGGCTCTATTTTGCCTGGCTATTGGCCAAATCAGCTTCTTTATTTACCAGTGATAGTAAAACATATTCACAGCATACAGAAGGGCATCCCCCATCACAACAGGGAGAAGGGTTGTTGGGGTAATTCTCCTCTGAGATTGAAACACTTCATCCTTCAGGGAAGCTCCTTAAGCAGGAAGATAAACAATTCAAAATAACTTCAGGAAGTCCCTGAAACTGACCAAATTCGCTAGGCCCCTCCTTGGCAGAGTAAGCAATAAAAGCTGAGAGTCCCTCTCAAAGGAAGCAAGGCTGAGCTGTAAAGAAGACTCTCAAACATGTCCAGGTACAAAGAAGATTGTGAGACCAGACAGTTGCCTGGAAGAAGCAGAGAGCAATCGAGCCATTGAGAAGAATTTAGACCAGAGTCACTTGGAAAGGCTACTCTCCAACCTCTTGAGCTGTCTACAGGCTGTGAGTGTGTGTTCCAGATTCTCAACTTTATGAGATATCTCCCATGCTGAGGTGGGCTTTGGTGATGCAGCTGCCTTTGAGTCATTTCTGCTCCTGTAAGTAACCCCTCACCCATATCCCTATAAGTAACCTCAGTAAAACTTAGAGTTTACCAAGTTGGACTTCGGGAGTACCCACACTTTGGTCTGTTGTGAGCTCCCTACCCAGAATGAATAGACAGATGTGTTATATCTCCCCAGGAAAATCTTTGTGACGCACCAGGGCTGTAGTTAGTAAGAAGCCTTCAGTGAACTCAAGGTAGTTACTGAATTAAAACCTGTAATAGATTGTACAGAAATATGTCTGTGATTCAGGTACCATCTCCACTTGTTACAGCCACAGCTTGAGTCTGAATGTTCACTTGACTACATGAGTCTTACAGAAAACAGCCATGCTGTGCCCAGCTGCAGTGAAATACCACTGATCTCTTATCACACACTAAGTTCAAGTTGCTAACAGAGGGGAGTGTACCACAAAATCAGAAGCAACAAAAACACTCATTCACTCTTAAGTTAATAGTGAGCCTGGTATTGCCCCTGCCCTGACCTCCTTGCATAAACAGCTTTTCTTTACACGTAGGCTTGCAAGATTGTTTCAATACAACAGTGCTAACTCTTTTACATATTTTAAATCAGCTATGAACTGGGCTGAATGGGTCAGTACTGTAATAAATGCTAGCAATGTACATAGGAATAATCTCTGATAAATGTAAATTACGAGGGCGATATGATCACCCTACTTATGCATAACAAATACTCAATGGTAAGGAAGAGACAAAAATCAGCCAAGTGGCCCACATGTAAAATATCACATCTATCTCTGAGCTTTAAACTGCAAATACGACGGGTAGCTCATATCTATTTTTCTTCAGATACTGCCTTCATGATATGAATTTTGATGTTCAAAATTATAAGAAAAGAAATTACTAGAAGTCTGCGTGTTGTCTAGTGCTGTGTCTGATGTTCCTGCCCAGCCTGTTCTCCAGTCCTCACTCTTGTGTACTTACCGGTGTGGTTCCTACGGGTTAGTGGTACGGTGCTGCCTGGGCTGCATGCTCTTTTGGAAATGTCCCTAAGTTTAAAAGGCTGCAGATGGCTCGAAGGGACTGGGAAAGCAGTCAGGCACATCCTAGACCCTGAACCTCCACTTAAAGCTTGGCTACAATAAAAACATTCTCCATTTAGGTCATTTCCCCTTCATGTTGGGTAAGGGAAGTGTAGCGGGTGCTGTCGCCAAAGCTCACGCTCTTCCCTCTAATTCAAGCCATATGTGGGGCACATAAGCTGGCTTTCCCACGGCATCCACTTACTCCCCTCCCATTGTAACTCTGGGTGTGAGGAATGGGGAGAGACTGAGGTATGTTTAAAGTCATAAAGATTGTGAATGTTGCAAAATATAGAGGATTTTCCTTAATTCAGACCTGAAATAGGTGTGGATCAGTCTGCAGTCGCCTGGGGCATGGATCTATAATGGACAGCGAAAGTCTCACTGGAACCAAGGCATGTGTTACCAAGTGCCAGAGTCCTGTATTGGCTCCTTCACTGATTTAACTGTGTGTCTTTCATAGTCAAGTAGGAAAAAAAATACTTGAGTGAATTTTTGCTATACGACCAGAGAAACTCAACTTGGCCAATAGAATAAAGGTCCCACAAGCCTCTCTGAGAGCATCTGTCATCCAAGATCAGCCAGTGCAGATATCAAATACTAAATAGCAAATCACTTTGTAAATAATCACCTAGACCTAAAACCTTCTATACACTTCCAAGAAGATTTATGATTCAGAAAATAACAACTGAGAACCAAAGAGAGGAAACAAATATATTTTACAGATAGGAAAATTCACATTAAAAGTCATATTTCAAATAATGGTTTGTAACTATGTCTACTTTGGCGCGTGGATATAATAGTCTGTTTATAGTAATGAAGAACAGATACGAACCAAAGCTTCACACAGAATTGCAGTGTAGTGTTTAAGTGCCAGAAGCCATTTCCTATTTTAAATATAAAACATAGGCTTTACTGTTTCTGTAAATTCAGTCTCTTCCTTCCCTACTGGGTAAGTTTCGAGCAAACATCTTAAAACTGAATGCCCTGACGGAGTTGACTTATTGGCTCCTTTTTCAGCACTGGGAAAGCTGAGGAGTAAAAGCCTTTGTATCTGTTTCTGCCTGATTGCCACGCTGACAGCTCAGGAATAAAGTCCCTCTTTCAGCCCTGGCTTTTCATATCTACTCGGTAGTCTTGTTAGATTTAAGAAAACTGACACATTTTGATCTTAGTAGAAGTCGAATCTCTCCAATAGAAAGATTAACAAGCCACAACTGTCTGCGTCATAGAGGGACGGTAGTGTCGTGCAACTTCAAAGCCGACTGGTTCACTCTGAGCTCTGAATCATAATTCAAATAACACGCCCTATGGTTTTTGACCATTGTGTCATTTGCAAATATGAAAATTGGAGAAAGCATGAACTTTGGTGATTCAAAAATGGATTTAGTTGCTGCCTCCCCCAGCTTCCATCCATGGCCTCTAAGTTTGTCATCTTCTGGAAATTTACTTTGTAGGCTAAGGGAGTGATTCAGAGATAATAAATATAAAGGTGTCCATCATGCCCACTACAAAGTGGGTGCTGGGTAAATAAAAGTGATATTATTTTAGTTCCCGTTCTTGTTGAGATTACTCAGCAAGGTTTAGCCATCTCCATTTAATTATGTGATTAAAATACCTCACAAGAATGGAGCTTCCTGGCATTTCACAAAACCTTTCTCTTTAAGACCCAAATCAGACTTCCAAACTGATCAGACTTCAGTCCGATCTTTCACGGTTTAGTCGTTGTTCTCGCGTTAAGCAGGACTCGGCAGAAATACTCCCGTGCCCACCTGTAATGTGCTCCACTGGGAGGTCATGAGGCACGGAGAGATACTGTCCGGGGCAGCACAAGTTCCTAACATGCCTGCTTGCTTTTCCACAATTGGTAGTTATTGTAGAATATTATCTTAAGATGTGTTGCTTTTGTCAAGATGTGTTTGCTTAAATAAAATTCACCTGCGATCAGGAGGTTGCGTGAACAACTAGCTGACCGCAAGTTGTGGGGAGGAACCAGGTGGAGAAGGTTTTGTTTTTAAGCGGGGGGGGGGGGGGGGGGGGGGGGGGGGGGGAGGCCAGGGGCGGGGGGGAGTTGATTGCCCATAGGCCCCTGGGGGGGGGGGGGCAGATTTCTACTTCAGCCTTTCTTGAGTTTTTGAGAGGGATAAAGATTTAGATAAGTTCCTTTTGTAACTTTGGAAGAGTTGGTGCCTGAGAGAACAGCATCTCCTCAGGCTGCGGCTCTTGCAGCCTAATCGCTGGTGGTAGCGGAAGAGTTGCAGTTGCTGTAGTTTAAAAGGCAGCAACCACTGAGAAAGAGGACAACAGGTAGTGGCTACCCAGAGTTCGTTGTTGAGAAGGATCAGGAAAGTTGCCTCTGGGCTCAGATGAAGAGTTGCCATGGCTGGAGACATCAAAGTCTCCTGAGTTTGGGTCTGTTTAAGTGAAGTAATGGTATGTCAGTTGGGTGCGGATGTCTGCCTGAAGCCTCCTTCCTGAGAACGCGTTCCCTCTCAAACTCATAGCAAAGGCCCTGTAATCTAGCATAGACACTGCGTGGAAGCCGCCGTGGAACATGGACTGTTTGCTGTGGGCCACATTCTGCATAGTCCTAGAATCTGGACCTCTGAGTCAATGATGCACCTTTACTATTTGGCAACTAGAAAACATTTACAAGCAGGGCTGCCTTCTGCTCTCACTCGCATGCTTCCAATGACGGGCTCCTGGTAACGTGGGTGTGTGCCGAGACACAGGCTCACTCCCGCAATACCTGTTGCCCACAAGGAAAGAGGGAAAACGCAGCACCTATTTGGAATTGAAGCAGTGAGCCATTGCGTCATTTCCTGTTTACGCCGTTATCTTCATCCTTAGAGCTAAATCCATAGCGCATAGTTAAGATTTGGTCCGTGTGTGTTTCCCCCTTTGCCCATGTTTCACATCCAAAACAGAGTTCTATAAACTGCATCCCCCTCTTCTGTAGGCTCCCCCGCCCCCGCTACTGTCAAGCCTTCAGGAACATTGCAAGCCTCCAGCTTCTCACATGGATGGAGAACTACTAGTAATGAATATCTAGATTTGTTTCAGTTTATCTGAAAATATCCAAGTGCATGAATTCTAGAGCAGCTTGACTGTTTTTTAAATGAAATGTGTTTTATGAATAAAAATCTTATGAGAGTTAGTCAGTAAACAGGAAGAAAAAGAATTGATTTGGTGACATATAATGCAAGTGAAGGTCTCCCCACTATGAACAATCCTCTCTCAAAGCAATTTCTGAAATTGATTATGTTCTTATTCTGAAAGAGAAATACTGGTTTTTGTGTATAATATGTTACTTGTGGGGCTATTTCTTCTCTCTTCATAGTCTAAGATACTAATTCCTCACGAATAGATAAACTTATTTCTAGAACAGCCAATGTCTTTCATTTTGACTTGTGTTTAACACAGAAAAGAAGATAAGGAACTCCTAAAACTTAAAACTTTTCTATCAACATGTCCAGAAATCAAGAGACATTTATTTTTGTGAAAGAACCATAAAGGCTCAGGTTAACATCCACATCAAAAAAGAAAAAGAAAAAGGAAAAAAAAAAAGAAAGGAAGAAAGGAAGAAGGAAGGAAAGAAAGAAAGAAAGAAACTCCACCAATAAGAGAACAGCTTACAAAAGTATAAACACATTGATTCACTCCACTGCCAATGACTACTGCTTGCTTAGGAAAGAGCTGAAGAGAAACAGTGTTCTAGAATGTTATTGCATGGAGTAACAAAATATATACTCAGGCCATCTACAGGAATCCTGCTCAAGCCTAAATCCAAGTAAGGCACTCCAAGCCAACCTTGTCCGGGACCTGACTCCTTGGCTTTCACAGCTGAGGGAGCCAACACTCCCTGCCTCTTGTACATGGGAATTGGTATTCAGGCTTAAAAGAATTGAGCTACAGAGGGAGCCGGAACTGCCTAGAAGTCACAGTCAGTTTCCAGTCGAGGAGGCAAGCAGGGCACCTTGGGTGAGGGGCAGCAGAGTTGGCACTAACTCAGTCAGCAGAGCCTTGCCTCTGGCTCCTAGTTTCCTGACAGGAAGGCTGGCTTCCGTGACGAAGGCACAGTAATGGGACATGGAAAATGCCAGCATTAAGTGCTTCTCTCCATCTTGCTGTGTGACCTTTTGAAATGAATATAATGACTGCATTGGCTCTGTTAGCTGGCAGCAAACACTAGTCTTAGTGTCTCTACCCACTTTCTGAGCTCAGAAGCTGGCTTGGTATTAAACACACTCCACAGACTCAGAGGAGGGAAGGACATCCCCAAAGTCTTTCACTGTGGTAACTCACATGATTTTCTCTCTGTCACAGACTTGATTCAGTGCCACACAAAAAGGAGTCCCTGGTCCCGACGCCATTAACTGATGTCCTGACAGTCGGATGATCATGATGGCTGCGGACTATTTAGCGGGTGGCAGGATATATACGGAAAATTCTCTACAAAAGGGGCATTCACAATCTAGGAAGAACGCCAAAACCTTTCATCCCACTGTTCAGCTAAAACATAACCTCATGAGTTATTTTAGAATTTTCTTCTTGATGCCTTTGAATCGTGGTTGACTGTAGGAAACTCAAGCCTCGTGAGATGATGCTGGGAAGAAGGGAAGGTGACTGACGTGCCACATTCTTACCAGTGACGTGAATGAATGACGCTAACTAGGCCCCTGTCCTCACCTTGTTGCTAAACTTCCTTCTAAGGGGAGTCCTAAGCAGTGAACCCTCCTCACTGCTATATTTGGTCCCCATAACGAACAGTGGCCACATTCTATCCAAGGTTCACTCTGGAGAACGAATGGGTTTATTGACTCCTTACAAAGCATAGGGGAGAGGCTCACTACAGAAGCGTGGGGGCTTCTCCCAGCAACAGGCCACACCTGCAAAGCCTTGACCCAGCATGGATGAGGATTGCCCTGTAGCTGCATATATGGAGCCCCTAAGTCATGCCCTCACCTTCCCCTAGCATGTATCATATGCTATCCCCAACTGAGGTCACATGCAATAAGGCAAGGTTACATATACCATGCGATAGAGGGGAGCTAAAAACTCAGAAAAGGGGTGGGGGGGGGCTTGGTGACCATCCCTGTTAATGAGGAGATGGCATCAGTCAACATACCTAACTGGAGGTGCTCCTCCCTAAAATGATGGCTGCTCGTGTCGGAGGACAGTCACTCACAACACACCCCTCCCATCCACCCCAATGCAAGGCCTACTCTCCCTAGAGATCGAGAATAATTGTTTCAAAGCATAAATCGGAGTGTTTGTGTTTCTCACAAAAACACAGACACACTACACCTTCCACTGTTTCACCTCATAAGTGGACCTCAGGGCTGGAGAGATGGCTCAGTGGTTAAGAGCATTGCCTGCTCTTACAAAGGTCCTGAGTTCAATTCCCAGCAACCACATGGTGGCTCACAACCATCTGTAATGAGGTCTGGTGCCCTCTTCTGGCGTTCAGGCATACACACAGAAAGAATATTGTATAATAAATAAATAANATATTTTTTAAAAAAAGTGGACCTCACAAATTACCCAGCCCTACCCCGTGTGCTTCTCGGGCCTCGCCTATCCTGACTCCCAGCCATGCCGATTCTTTGTCATCACCCCATCTTTGGCAGACTAACCCCCACCAATCCCAGCTTTTAAGCCTTCTTCATTGAGGCAGGTTTAGTCCCACTGGTCAAACCAAAAATTAAAAAAAAAGAAATAGAGCATATAGAAAAGCTATGTAGAGATAGAAAACACACAGAGAATCTGGATACTGTATGTTGTGTTGTCTTTGAGTTGTTGGAGTGCTAAGGAAGGAACATCATTTATAATCAACTCTCATTCATCTTATGTTTGATGCTCCCCATCTTCCTCTACATCTCCAGAATCAAACTCACATCCCTCACTACAATAATCAATCCTTCTACCATGAAACCACACCCCAGCTTACCCAGTCTCTGGATTACATCATTTTTCTCTTGCTTTGTATTTAATCTTGGGTTGTTTGGTTTGTTAGTCAGTCAGTTATCATAAATACAATGGAATATTGTATAATGTCTGGTATACACTGTGTTATTCCATCCAGGTTTGTGTCACTACATTGTTGGGCATCCCTGATGACTTCGGCTAACGATGCAGTTTCACAATGTATCTACTTCTTTTAAGTGTCATGTGACTGTATAGCAGCTTTAAACACAAACACACATACACACAAAGAGAAAGAGAGAGAGAGAGAGAGAATATCACCCTTCTTTCTTGCCATAGTTTAAATTTAAAACTGTAAATCTGAGTCTGGTAACATGGCTCAGTAGGTACAGTGCTTGTTGCACACGTGTGAGAACATACACACACAAAATTGTGAGTCTTCCTAGGATTCTTCAAACTTTGACATTGTGATTATTTTCCGAGAAATTATAAAACTCAGGCCTTGGAAATGAATCAGTATATCCCAAGGGCCCGCACTAGACTCTGAGGCTGAGGAGGCAAACGGCCTCACTCCCTTCTGAAGAGCAACGGTTCATCAGCTTCTGGGTATGTGTTATAGCTGCTCAGGTGGTCCTCATTTGCCTCACTTGCCTGTGAACTGTCCTGCTCTCCGGAGCCCATGTTTCCTATTCAATCTGTCCTTTATTGAGGGTTATGCAAAACTTTTAGAATTCAGTGATAAAATTCGAGTCCTTCATGTCAAGCTTGAATCAAATGGAGCCTCAAATGTGGTTGTTTCTTCTACTGTATCTGAGGTTTAAACTGGCAGTATTTACAGATCATTTTCTTTGACCTCTGTATCATATAGAAATCTGTACTACAGGAATCGTGTCTCAGGAACGAGGTTTTATGTTCTCACATGTTTCAATGAAAGCAATACTTATATTGGAGGGACACTGATCTTTTCAGGAAAGTCACAAATAGACACATGGAAGCATTTGCATGTTCACATCCACACAATTCTACATATAGTGATTCAGCAGCAACCTCCAACATCCTCGAGCCATCTGAAGCAGGTCCACAGATCCCAGACGGAGCATCATGGCTGCACAGAAAAGCACTGAGAAGCAGGCACGCTGGTGCTCACTGCTGCCAGAGCAAGCAGAGTGGCCTGTGTCACTCCAAGTCACCAGAAAGAAAAACCTAAAAGGTGAATAAAAGTACTTTTGAAAATTGCTTTGGAAGTATCGTATATTTCAACATTCTGAGCCCATGGAGTGATCATAGCCTGTTATCAAAAGATCTGACTGTGCTACAGGTATGCCCTTCCCTTACATTCTAATCGAGCCTAAAACTCCTTCATTCAGAACCTTCGCCTCTCATTGATCTACAGGATATGCATAGGAATAAAAGACAGTACATAGTGATAAAATGACTGTCTATATTCAGAGATGTATGAGATTTAATGTAAAGTGAACTGCTTATATAATGTGGAGTTTGCTACTGCAGTATGTGTTTTCCTTCTGATTTCAGTGAATTGCACCACAGTTCTTCCATATAATTTAAAAACAAGCCGAGTGAAGTAGTATGAAATTAGAATCGAGATTTGTAACACTGCATGCTCAATTAAGACCTTTGAGTAGAGGTGTATGCCCCAGCTCACCTAGGAAGTCGGCTCCACATTTTGTGATGGCTCCTAATTCAACTCTCCTCTTAGCCTCACTTTCTCTACCCAAAGCCAATCGTCTAGGCTGGCTTCATGTCTGAGGCATACGCTGCAGTAACTCATGAGAGTTCAGAAGAACTAAGAGTACTTCTAAAAAGAGTACAGGTACTTCAGGTGGAAGGAAGCAGAAGGAGGAACAGGCCTGGAAAGGAATAAAGAGCTAGTCAATCACATGTCAGAGAGAGAAAACCAAGATGAAATGTATTTAGCTGAGTTGCTAAAGATATGCAGAGCGTGAGTACCAGCCACAGCAGATGGCATTGCCCAACCTGCATCAAATCAAAGCATCTGCCAGGAGAGTTAGGACCACTGGATTCTTTACATCCTTTTAAGAAGCTTGAAGTATTATATTTTTATTATGACCTTCACTTAATGACTTCAGTAAAGGTTCTTAATAAGGAATTATGATTACCTCTTATGGGTTCAGATTAAAGGTAACGTGATTCTTCGCAAGAGTGATTTACAAAGTTAATGCCTAAATTTCTCATTCTTTACTTTATCGAAAATCTAAATAGTAGATTGATATGTACATAAAGGCTAAGAGTTTGGAAAAAACCATGGCTTTATGGGCAGTCTTGCCTTTACAAGTTTTGAAAATTCATATAACTAATCAAAAACTTGCTGTAACATTTTAATAAAAATCTACATTTTCCTGGATAGTTTTCTCCCTTTGAATTTTGAGATTTTTATACATATATACATATGCACGCCATTTCTGCCTCCCCTTCCCATACAACTTCCTGTTTTCTAATGAGAGGCAGCTATCAGGTGGCTTGAGATGGGAAGAATTGAGATGGGAAGGTGGGAGGAGTTGGAAGGAATAGATGGAGGGGAATGGTGATCAGGATATACTATAAGAAAAAAATCTTTTCAATAAAAGAAAAATCAACGATCTTTTTATCCTATAAGAAACTTTTTTACTAGATGCACAATACAATAAATGCAAGCCTTTGCCTTTTTTAAATCTTGTCTCAAATGCCTAGGGACAGAATAAATTAAAATTTTTATATTAAAATATAAACTAAATATATTTAGGGATAGGATTTAAACTATATACAAGATTAATTTCTTGTTTACCTTACACAAATACCTGAAGGTAATTTTTATAAAAATGTTTAGCCACATTCTGACTATTACATATAACAAGAATGTTAATGTAAAATATTACACTTTGTCTGTACTTAGATGTTCCAAATTTTGGTGCATTGCAGACTTCAGATTTTCAGGCTATCCATGTTGCATGTATATAAAGTTTGGGTTTTGTTATAAAATTACCATCAAAAGGTATTGCTGTGATCTACGGGACTATGAGAATTATGGGAGTTAGAACTTACTGCTTCAAAGTAAGTCACATACAAACAAGTCTTTTCGTAGCTTCACAACATACTATGAAGGCACTAGCCTTTTATATTTTCACAAGTAAATTTTAAATGAAACCATATTCTATCCTTTTAATAGGTGCTCAAATAGACAGACACGAGACAGAAACAGTGCTAATAGTGATCAAACGTTTACACATCTGGCTATGACTGTTACCTGTAGAAAGGCTGTCTGCTCACAATGTTGATCCCGATGCGTTTGCTCTTTTTGCCATTCACATAGTGCTAGGGAATTAGATCACTTATGATAAATGTCTTCAGTCTTCTGCTAACAAGTGACATTATGTGCTGCTAACGATGGAGATGAGGTAGAACTATGCCTCATAAATTTCATTTGTAGACATACAATGGAAAAAATAAAAACGCAGTAAAGATTGCATATGCTTGTTTGAAAAAAATGGCTAGAAACCAAGACTCAAGAAATCATATTTTGGCCAAAGTCAGAAAACAGTAGGACCAAGGCCACATACCTATCTCCCTTATTAGACTGGATGCTTTTCCATATTCAAGGGTCATTACAAAGAGCTTTAAGAAAACAATGAAAGGGCTGGAGAGATGGCTCAGTGGTTAAGAGCATTGCCTGCTCTTCCAAAGGTTCTGAGTTCAATTCCCAGCAACCACATGGTGGCTCACAACCATCTATAATGAGGTCTGGTGCCCTCTTCTGGTCCGCAGACATACACACAGACAGAATGTTGTATAAATAAATAAATAAATAAATAAACAAACAAACAAACATTAAAAAAGAAAACAATGAAAGAATTCTATTATAAAGTTTAACAATGTGGTGGTTGGTTTAAGTTGTCAACTTGGCACAATCTAGAATCACCTACAAAATCTCAATGGGAGAATATCTGGACTAGGTTGGACAAAAAGTATGCTTATGGAGAATTATTTTGACTACGTTAACTGAAGTGGAAGATTTAGCCATGGGTAGGTAGCATCATTCCCTAGGCTGGGTATTTTGGCTTACGTAAGGCTAAAAGTATATGCAGAAGAGACAAGAAGAGTATAAGAGCCACAGGTGATGGATGGATGGCTCTACAGAAACTGTGTCTTCCAGACACAACAGAAGTAATGTACCAATGAATTCGTGAAGACTGGAACAGCACACACTGGTCCTACACAGGTTCAAGCCAGATAAGATCTCAGCACTGAAAAGGGAAAGTGAACACAAAGCCCCACCCATTACCAAAATGCTCTTTGTAATTGACACCCGCTGGCAAAGGGAAAAATAATTGGTTTCTACAATGGAGTCTCACTGGGTATATCCAGGGAAGGGCTTATGCCCAGGAGTAGTTGGCCAATATAGACCAAATACAAGGTTAGGTTGTCATTTGGGGAAGGATTTAGTGTTTGTTTTGACTTGTTTTGTCTTACTTTTCTTGGCTTGTTTTGTTTTCTTTTTCTTTCTTTTATTTTGAGAGAGAAAGAACATGAAGTTGGGTGAGTAGGGAGGTAGTGAGGATCTGGGAGAAGTTGTGAGAGAAAGCATGATCAAAACATATTGTATACAAATTTTATCACAAAGTCTCTCTTTGATAAATTTTATTTTTATTACCAAAACCAATTACATCTATTTATGGAGTACAGGATAATGGATGTATCCAATGTGGGATGCTTAAATTAAGCCAACGAGCAGCTATCGTATCGCTTTTCATTTTGCTATGAAGCAAATGAAATTTACCTTCCCTACCATCTCAACCTTCCATGTTATACACCTCAAAACCCTTATACACGTGCACACTTGAAATTATGTGCATTTTTCATGCTCCCTCTCTCCTACTTCCTCATTTTCAGCATCTCACAATTGTCATTGTACCCCCACAAATAAATTTGTTTAGACTCTATGTATTAGTGAGTTTGCATAGTTATCTTGCTATGTCTGATATATTTCCACTTAGCATAATATCTTTCATGCCTATCTATGCTATCACACATGACAGGGTCACCATTTTATAGCGATAGAGGTATGCCTTACTTTTAATCCTTTCTTCATTAATGAGAATATGGGTTGATGATTCTGTGTTAGCACTTCTTGAGCATTGCTTGCATGGAAATGAGATGCAGGTATTGCATGCATTGACTTCATTTCCTTTGGATAACAAAAGGAAGTAGAATAATTGGACCATGTGTTTATTCTATTTTTAGGTTTTGGAGGAACGTACATTATATTTTCCCTAATGTATATACCGATTTACAATCCCACAGAGTTTGCAAGTATTACATTTCTTTCCAATTTGGCCAATAGTCATCATTTGTTAATTTGATAATGTCGTCTCTAACTGAAGAGGGGAGGTGTCTCCGTGGAGCTTTAATTTGTAGTTTCCTAGTGATTAGTCATGTTCAGCAACCTGTTTCCCTTTTAATTTTTATTCCAGGGAATGTCTATTGAGGCCCCTTGCTCATTTAAGACAGTTTTATTTGCCTACAAACCGTGTTCTATATGTTTTGGACATTAACCACCTCCTGATATATATATTGTTTGCATATTCTTTCCTATCTCAGGAGCTTCTGTTGACGGTCTTGTTCTGCTATAAAGATGCTTTGTACATCGACACAGTCCGGTCTACTATGTTTTGGTTTTGGCATGTCTATGCCCTAGGACTCTTATCTAAAAAGTCATTTTCTAAATGAATGGCATTCTCCTTCTTCTCTGTGTTCTAGTCATCTTATAGTTTAAGTAAGTCCTTAATCCATTTTAGTCAAGTTATGGATTCCGGGAGCCATCGGTTTGGGATGAATCTTTCTCAGTACCCCATCTTCTTCTACTTTAGTTAATTTCCAATGAAAGCATGTCTGGCCCCATTTGTTGTCTGGCTTTTGATAACTCTGTTTTGTCCCACTGGAGAACCCCTGAAACAGCTTTAATGCTTATCACATTGAGCCGCACTAAACTGCAGTGAAGACTTCAGATGATCTGCCTTTAAATCAAGGCAGAGTAAAACTTAAGCTGTTACTCATGATTGTCCCACAATGCACACAGCTTCACTGTTAGCAGCGATGTATTCGAATGCGAGGAGAAATTCTATTTAGATCCCGTATCTTGTGCTTTTGCATTGATTTCTCATAAAGCAAGACTTTCTATTCTCCTTTCCCCCTTTATCCAGCCTGAATTGATTCTGTCCTACTCAGAGAATTACCTGAAGTTACTTCTGCATTGCCCTGCAATCTTATCAAGTGTATCCCAGAGAGCCTAACAGAAAAGTGAAGAAATTCTCATCACCTGGAGATGACAGAAAGGAGCTGTGACTCATTGTCATCTTGAGGGAGACAATGCAGTTTCAACAATTTTTCTAAGAAAAGCTATTCAAATTCTCTGGCGGGTCAAGTGGTTCTGATTAAGAAGTTTCGAGCACAGAATAAAAATCAAAACTTACTTTTCTATTTTTCTTTTAACAGATGCAAGAAACTTCTGAATTTCCTAAAACTGCAAGATTAATGAGGTGGGGGCCGGAAGATGGCTCCACCGAGTAAGGTGCTTGCCGCTAAAGCTGGCGACCCAAGTTCTATCCCTGGGACACACATGTTGGAAAGACAAAATTGACTCTCCCAGGTTGTCCTCTGACTTCTGTGTGCTTCAAGACCCATAAAATAAAAATTTTGATAAAAAAAAAGAATAAGAGATGAGATTATTGCTGGAAATGTCCTAGAAACTCTCCCAGCTGTGTAACCTCTTTAAAAACATGCAATGTCAAATCCTATTTCCAGGAACAATTTTGATTAGATGAGTTGTCAAGGATCCACCCTCGGATTGCTGGTCTACATATCACTCTGTTTAGATGTGCTGGATGCCCTCTGTCTAAGTGTTTTTACATAAGTGCTAAGCAAGCCCGTCTTGAGTGGTTTATGGATAATTTCCCTTTAGTTCTGGAGAGCAAGGGTCACCCAGTCATCACAGTTGCTTATGTTCTTAGAAAAATTGTTCCAAGCCCCATCATTGGTGTGTCTAAGTGGTGCGATGCAAAAGTTTTTGCTAAGTTGTAAACCTGCTTTTAGGTTAGAAACAGTCAATGTATACTTCCAACACAGACTTGCTAAAGATGCAATTAAAATGTCAGGCTGTGTCCGCTTCTTGTGGTAAATTTGTGATCCTGTAATATAATACACTGTGTAAAGGCAGTTGGAAAATTTGACCTGATTTTGCTTCCATTTCGCCTTATAGTGAATAAATAAAATATGACTATGAGAATAATTGTTCACAAGAATGGCTCACTGAGAAGTCTTTTGTTGACCTGTGATTTTCAGCTTAAAGGACATGAAAGATGCTGTAATTCTAGCATCTGAAGAGAGGAACAGGCTTCATCCCTACAGCTGCAGGAGCTGAAGAGCTGTGGCAGTGGAGTGATGCCCTGGTCATTCATGCCCATATCAGGCACAGTCCAATGCGCACGGAGCACTTCATCCATCCTGCATCATGTATAGATGGCCCTTTCATGAAAACCAGCATCTTAACTAACGAGCTACAGACTCACTCTGCAGACTAATTATGGAGTAACTCCAATGTCCCAGGAGAAATAATGCCTAAGAGCAAGAGAAGTTACTGCCTCTGTCTTCCTTTTCCATCATTGGGTTGCTTCTACAGGCAAATATTTTAATAGAGGAGGTTATAGCTGGAGATGGTTGACTATCAGGGGACTAAAATTTAGAGGTGACAAACATGGCTTAGAGTTGCCAAGGAGAAAAAATAATTATTTTTTTAATGAATTGATAAAACTGTTTAGCAAACATAAAAGAAATGAAAATTTTAAGATGCTTCAAGGATTACCATGCATGAAGAGCCTGGACATGTTAGAGAGGATGGAGTGAGGGTTAGAACCAAAGCCATAGAGGATGTCATGAGGGTTAGAACCATAGCCATAGAAGATGGCATGAGGGTTAGAACCATAGCCATAGAGGGTTAGAACCCTTTTCTTGGCCATCACAGATGGTCTTAGCTAATATCCTTACATTAATAAGAATCCACAGGTTGACTCACAAGAAATAAACATAACAAATATATTTAATAATCTTGGTGTCTGTGTGTATGGCATACGTCTGTATATGTGTTCATGTGAGTGTATGAACAGTGTGGGTGTATATGCATATATGTGCATGTCAGACACACTAGGAGGTCTTCCTCAGTCATTCTCCATCTTATTTCTCTGAGACAGGGTCTCTGTTGATAGAGCTTACTGATTCAGAAGGCTGGGCTGACAGGCAGTAAGGTACACTGATCCTCCTGTCTTACCTCAGCTGCTGAAGCGACAGACGCCCATGCCAGATCTTTTTCTCTAGGTGTTGGGGAGTTAGGCTCTGGTCCTTAAGCTGGTTTCACAAGAACTTTCCTCACTGACCTATCCTCCTACCCATTGATCATAGTTTTATATGATATATGAGCTTCAGATCAAAGACCAAAGATCCAGGGTGGCTGTGCATTTGTCTACATGGGTTCAGTAAAGCACCGACCACCATTTAGAATTGTGGGGAGACAGAAGTACCATGAAGTGATGCAGTAAGGGTAGAATCCCAGCCATTCCCCCGTTGAGACGCTTTGAGATGCTTTGTGGCCGTGGTACGGAGCATACCTTGCCTCTGAGCCAATGGCATGCTCCCTTTGGAAGAGGGGTTTTCAGTGCTCACAGGAGACAAGCTACATTGGGAATTTCTAAGGTCAGCGCCGACACAGAAAGAGAAAAGAAAAACGGAAGCAATACTTTTAGGCTTTACTGCTTGGTTTACAGAAAAGACACTCGGAATTCGACAACCCTCACCCTCAAGCCATTTTCTAGAGAAGGAATTCTAGTTGCTGTGACGTGCTTTAAGGAGAGGAAGGGGATCAGGGGAAAAGGCAGATAAGAAAGCAGACAGATTGCACATTTGGAGGCCTATTTCTGAGGTCTGTGATGCCCAGTGCTAGGCATAGACTGAACAATGTGAGTGAGATTGGAAACAAGGCCAGGGATGGGGTACGTAGTTTCCTCAAACTCAGGCTTCATCTGAGTGTTATTCCATTTCCACATCTGTAAAAGGAAGGTAGACATCGAGTTCATAGGATTCTTGGGAAACATGAACGAGACAATTCGTAAAACTGCTTGCTGATCATGTACACAATTGCTAGTGAAACGATTTAAAAAAAAAAAAACTTCACATCTATAGCCAAATCTTTTAAAATTGTTTCATATATTACATATGCGCTAAATGTCTTCTGCATATCCCCTTGCCACAGAAATGCCAAACCTCCCTTTCTAAGCTGCTCTGCACAAATGTGGTCTTGCTGGAGACATCCTCATAATTGCTTCTTTCCCCCGAAAGGACCTGTGGGACCTGTGTGGGCGGTTTGTTCTAGGAATGAATCACAGCTAACTGAACAGCCCAAGAATCAGTTCAGGAATCAATCTCATCAAGGCTGTGCACTTGCATTTAACGGTCCCCATAACAATTTGTTCCACCGGTGAAGTGCAAAGTTGCGCTTCAAGATAAGCAGTCACATGTTCAGCTAAGCCCGCAGAGCAGGCTCCTGTCCCCAGCACCATATCATTCTCATCAATTGCATTTTGCTGGGATCGAGAGCAGGTATTGCTACGCTGCGTTATTTGGATTTTAAATTCAAGCTTTCTGTAAATATTTATGCTTCGTGTGGGAAGAGCAAGTTGGCATTGCTAATAAAATAGGCCCAAGGAAAGGCAAACCTCTCTCCCCTGGCATTCTGGGGTGGGCACAGACCTACAAAAGCCTCCTGGCTTTAGAATCAGAGACAGGATGATGCTGATCCTCTAGTTGAGCCAACCCAAGTGAGTATTCAAATTGCAAATGAGGGACCTCATTTCCAGGAGCACCTCACTTTGTTACCTGTAGGTCTGTGTCTGTCTAGTGATTAGCATTTTGACAAATTCCAGCTGTTGCTGATTGGTCAATTGCACGTCCATACTTGGAGAATAGGTTTTCTAAAGTAAAAGAAAGAGCCTAACCACATGCAGGGTCTTTCCTTAACAAAAGTGAGTTTAATGGATCCACATTTTTTCTCTAGCTGGAATAGAGACATAGCTTTGGGGTGGGGGAGCACATAGGATCACATGCCTGGAAGTCCTCCACAGGACAGGAAGACTCATGGGAGCCAGGTGTCTTTAGCGGCACACCCCAGCTTTTGGCTTCCAACTCCAAATAGAGCCTCACAAGGAAGTCAGCATAGCATGGGGAACTCTGGCAAAGGAGAGCATGACTTTCCAGTCAACTTGCCCCAGGCAACAGTAAAAGAAGCAGAACCAAATACAGATGGTGGTTGGGGAAGATTGCAGCACTGCTGGGGCCCTGTGTGGAAAAAAAAAATGGAGCCCAAGGTAAAACCCTTTGGCATGTCAGAACCAGAACCCTGAAACTCAAGGCTGGAAGTCAGTCAGAAGGTCCTTGAGCCCATGGACAGAAAATATCAGTATCCTGTGTCTTTTGCCGTTTACAAGATAGCAAGACCGCTGCAGTATAGAAGTTACATTTTAATGTGATCCTATTTCCATTGCACAAACATGAAGCTTTACTTGCCGAAGACTTTATCTTTGTACATTAAGTTGATTGTGTCATTTCTCAACTGAAAATTTAACCGTAGTGTGTTCAATGCACAGCCATTCTCAAACCTCTGGTTCTACATGCAAGGTTATGCCTTGGCCCCTTGCTACTCAGCCGTCCTTGTACCAGCAGGAGCATCACCCGAGAACCGTCTAGACGTCAGTTGGCCAGCCCTCTACCCTGGCTGGCTCCCTGTTCACATCATAGTTATCTAAGAACTGCTTCATATTAGCCACTGTCTCTCTTGGATCCCTTTAGCTATAATCAGTGTGTCTGTGTTATACATATTGAATGCCGGCCTTGACTATTATGCCAGGTGCAAAAACTACTTCAGAATCATCATCCTGTTCTCAGAAATGTTTATTACTTTTTATGTTATTGGCACAAACCAGCTCTTTGCAGAAAGCCCAGAGAGAACTATCCTCAAAAGCGAGGAAGAGAAGAACATGACTTGTTCAGTAGTAATAACAGCAGTAACCAGAGACAGCACTCCCCAGTCCCTGGTTTTACACCTGGCTCTTGGGCTCTCTGCTGCTCTAAAAGCCTTGCAGGGGAACATTGATTCCCTCCCACCGCCAGCCATGTCTGCTCAGAATTACCTCGGATGGTACTTAGCAGAAAGCAGGGCTGTGAATCTCCCCACCTGCTCCTAACTTCAGTGATGGTACCGAGTGCCGAGTGAAAACAGTGTCAAAAGACCGTTAAGCCTCAGCGATGCCTTGTATTCTCTGCTCCACCTGTGGAGAAAGGCATCGTTCCATGCTCGCCCAGGCAACAGAAGTTACATGATGAGGGGTGTGCCCATGCTAGGAGGCATGAACTCCAGGGAAAACTGGAGCCTCTATTTTCCAATCTCTATATTTTACATAACTGGTGTATAAGGAAAGTGTTGTAGTGGGGTAAAAAATGTCAAAAATATAACACATCACCTGAGTGGTGTGTGCATGTGTGTGTGTGTGTGTGTGTGTGTGTGTGTGTGTGTACAGTGTCTATGTACATGATGTGTGTGCATACTTGTATAAGTGTGTGCTCATATATGTGTGTGCATGTGTGCACTGTGTATATGCATGATGTGTGTGTATGTACATATATGTGTGTATATGTATGTTCACCCTTCATTTTCTCTTTAGTTGTCTCATGGCACTGGATAGGCTACAGTTAATACATGCAGCTTGAATACTCAAGTGCCTAGCCTGTGGGTATAAGTACAGTGATGATCTAATGTCAGTGGTTTTCTTCCCATCTGACAATGGGACCTCAAACCGATTTGAAGTATCTCTGGAATTTCTTTGAAGTCACAGATGTTTCTCACAGAGACTCTTTGCTGTGCTCCCTGGTACTAGTGTGTTAGGACCCTGCATTTCTTTTGTGAGTTCCAGACATTGTCAGTGTCATGCTTGAAGATGCTTGGAAGGCGAGGGCTACAGTGTCTTCAAAGACAGAGAAAATGCTGTTGGTAGACACTTAGCCAAACTGTTCTTCTGGTTTTCATGGAATCTGCCCCCCTGTTCTTTGGAACACAAATCCTGGTATGCAGATGCCACCCACATTCAATTATTATATTCCTCTGCTTATGACAAAGTTTTTAACAGGCTGGGACCCACACATCCTGACTTGCAAGCATCCTCTGGGATGGCTCTCTCTCTCCGTGCATCTGAACAACACTGTGTGACAAATGAGAACAGTCTGCAAACCTACTGATTTGAAACAAGATGACAACTGAATGAGCATTGCCCACAGGTTTTCAATTCTCTTTGGAAAGAGCTAGCAGTGTCCAGAACAAGTATGTTGAACTGTATGAATAACATTATAGAAACGGTAAGGATGTAAAACCAAAATTCCTAATTAAAATTTTAGTGCTATATTTCCCATTCAAATATAATTCATAAGATAAATAGGTCTTCATCTGAAACTTTGTTTACTTTATATAAAATTTTTGGCTTCAGTATGTCAGTCATACAAAGTAGCAAGAAAGAAAAAAAAACGAATTTTCCCAAAATGTAAAATAGTTAATAGCACTATCAAAATTTAGCCGGTGTCTTTTGTCTATAAAAATTTTACTCGTTGCACCATGAGCTATAAATCTAGTGTGTTTACTGGTAAGAACTGGTAAGAGAAGTAGGAGAGAAGAATCATGGGGACTGTCACTTTTAGTGAAAGGATTAACTTTGAAATAGATATAGTTTGGTAAGATAGAGAAAAGGACCCAAAGAGGGGGGAATGGAAGATAACTGTTGGAAAATGTGCCAAGTAAATGCATCAAATATTGAGAAAAGAAAGAGAAAATTGTAAAATGAAGGCAGACAGGTGAGGAGAGGTATTGCGGTGCGGTGAGGATGGATAAGGGGTGTTTGGAAGCATCCTCAGTCAAATTTCCATTACATATGTGAGACATTTCTCAATCCAAGCAAGGTGACCCTGGAGTTGGATCATCGCACAAAGCTCCCCTTTATGTTCCTAAGGGTGAACTCTCGATGGCCTTCAACCAGATCCATAGCTTTGTCTTCACAGATCAGGTTCTGTTTGATTTTGGTGTCTTCTGGAGTAAGAATACCTTGTTTGAATTATTCTAGCTGCTTTTTGTGGCTTTCTCCGCAGCCACTAAATTATTCCTTGGGCAAATCAGATCTACACAGCGCTGTCTACACACTCAAAAGAACCCATGGGCCCATTTCACCTGCACTCCTTTTTAAGTTGAGAATACTGCCTCCAACATTCCTCCGCATCTAATAGGCCCTTCATATGTGGGTAGGGACCACCATCCTGATGTGGGATTTTTCTCTGTATGCTTGAATACCATTAATGAATAAAGAAACTGCTGTGGACCTATAGCAGGGCAGAGCTTAGGTAGGTGGGGAAGAGAGAACTGAATGCTGGGAGAAAGAAGGGTGGAGTCAGAGAGATGCCATGTAGCAGCACCAGAGACAGACACCAGAACTTTAGCCAGTAAGCCACAGCCATGTGACCATATGCAGACTAATAGAAATGGGTTAAATTAATATGTAAGAGTTAGCCAATTAGAAGCTAGAGCTAATGGACCAAGCAGTGATTTAATTAATACAGTTTCTTTGTGGTTATTTTGGTTCTGGGCAGCTGGGAACCAACTAGCGACCTCCTTACTACATTATCCCACTGGGTTTTCCACTGGGCAGGACAACAATTCTTTTTTATTTATTTATTTATTTATTTATTTATTTATTTATTTATTAAAGATTTCTGTCTCTTCCCCACCACTGCCTCCCATCTCCCTCCCCCTCCTTCAATCAAGTCCCCCTCCCTCGTCAGCCCAAAGAGCAATCAGGGTTCCCTGTCATGTGGGAAGTCCAAGGACCACCCACCTCCATCCAGGTCTAGTAAGGTGAGCATCCAAACTGCC
>NW_026067897.1:9714268-9788582 GCF_014885135.2 Alexandromys fortis
GAGGGAGGGAGGGAGGGAGGGAGGGAGGGAGGGAGGGAGGGGAAGAATGAATTAATTTCCTCCAGGGTTAAGTTCCCTTATCTAATACAAAGTGGGCTAGCCCTGAAACCATAATCACAGAAAGAGCAAAATTGGGCTCATCAGGTTGTATTCATGTATTTGTGCATATAAAATGAAAAGAGGCTAGAAATTTGAGGTCCATAGGAAGAGTTGGAGGAAGCAATGTCAGGAAAAGGGGAAAGTGATGTAATTATGCTTTAATTAAAATTGTATTTTAAAATAGAAAAAAATACACAGTTAAAAGTAGCCTTGAAGCAATAAGGAAGAAGATAGAAATCTTCCAAGTATGATTCAAGTCAAAATTTTTCCATAGGTCCTTCCCTCCTTCCCGACTCAGTTCAGCACTTTCTCTCAATAGTGCAAAGAGGCTGTGAGCAGAGAGCAAAGCTGGTCAAGACAGCATCCCTCCCAACAAATCCACTGGTTCTGTAGACATGTTCTCTAACTAGATCCGTAGATGAACCCTGGGATGCAGAATTTAACAGATAACTCTTTACAGATGCTGCGGGGAGGAAGTCCCTCTTATTGAAGAGAAGGAAAAGCAGATGAAACACTTTATATGGATAATATATGAAGCTATTTCTTAACATCACGTAAGGTGGGGAAATGTCATTTTCCTTATTTCATGTGGAAAATGGCTTTTTAATGCGCTTTACAAAAGTGTTGTTAAGTTCACAAAAGAGCTTCATTCCGACTACCTGCTTTGGGGAGGGAAAGATCTAGAAATACCCATGGGAAAGGAAGAGACGTTTCACAAAATTCTTGGGTGTCATCTCAAAGGCAATAGACTTTCATGATTTATAACAGCAGCTGGCTCTAAATTGTGGAAGATTGCCTGTGTCTGCTCCATTTCGTTTATTGCCTTATTTTGGCCACATTTTCATCAGTTCTCTCCTTCTTCCTCCCTCTCTGCCCCCCCCCTCTCTCTCTCTCTCTCTGTGTGTGTGTGTGTGTGTGTGTGTGTGTGTGTGTGTGTGTGTGTGTGTGTGTGTAATAGCCCATTTCAGAACTACTCTTCTGTGGAGAACTGGTCATTGTCCCCAGGGAGCTGTCATCAAACTGTCCTCCTCAGCTCTGACAACTCCGTCTGTTCTTAGCTCCCAGGTAAGACTGGTGCCTCATCCAGTGATCTCACTGATAATAAAGGGCCTCTGCTCCCAACATCCATTGTCTTGTCTGCTTAACCTAAAATGTAGCTTCCTGTGGACTGAGGCTAATACTCTCATCTATTCTGAGCCAAATATTGAGAGAGGAGACCTATTCTTAGATGTCATGACTTTGTCTTTAACAGCAGCACTGGAGTTTGTTGGTCACGATTACTAATCTCCGACGTTTCACGGCGTGGATAACAGGAAGTATTCAATATTCAAGCCAATGTGAGATAGAGAAGTAGGTTGGGTTTCACACACTTATTTCTTTGGTCACCGGTTTATCTGTAGGACTGATAAGCAAATAGAAAGAGTTCAAAACAATTTTTTTTTATTTATCTCAGATACCAGATCTTTACTTCATTCTGGCATCTGTAAGCCTGCCTGATCGTTACTTGAATCACCTCTTCTTCAATAAGCTAGGCTTTTGAAATAGTCTCCTTATACCCTCATATTTGTCTGTAGGTGGCTTCAGTTACTTCTATTCAAACTGAATTACAGAGATTTTATGTGGAAAAATCCCCAAAATAAATAATTCATAAGTTTTACATTATGCACAGTTCTAGCAAGATGGAATTTCAGGTAGTTCGCCCTGTCTCGTCTGGAATGTGAGCTATCTTTTGTGTATGTGTTACACAGTATGTCCCTACTGTAGGCTGAGGCTGCTTGGTCATTTCCCGGCCACCCAGACCCGAAATAATAGCACAGAAACTGTATTAATTATAACACTGCTTGGCCTATTAGCTTAGGATTCTTATTAACTAACTCTTATGTCTTAAAGTAACCCATTTCTATTAATCTATGTATTTTATTACGAGGCTTATAGTTTAATGGTAAGGTTCTGGGTCGTCTATCTTCTTCAGCAGCTACATGGTATCTCTTGAACCCACCTACTCTCTCTCTCTCTCTCTCTTTCTCTCTGTCTCTGTTTGGATTTCCTACCTGGCTTTGCTCTGTTAAGCTATTGGCTGAAACAGCTTTATTCATTAACCAANATATCTGTTTGGATTTTCTGCCTGGCTTTACTCTATTAAGCCATTGGCCAAAATCAGCTCCTTTATTAACCAATGGCAATAATCAGCATACAGAGGGGAATCCTACAGCATCCTACCATATTGTATTCCTAGTCTGTGCTTTAAGAAGAAACACATATAGGTTCTATAGTCCTTGTTTTAGTTCATATGGTACTCAAATTTTATCATAGCATATCATTATAATTTTTAATTTGATTTACTGTTTTTAACGTCTTCCTGTGACTAATTGCAATATAAGATATTTACATAATCTGGTTGATATCAGTGGATGTAGACATCCGCTAGGGACCCCTAGAATGTAGTCCCCCTGGATACACATATTACACATGACCAAGTTCACACGGTGATGGCTGAAGGTTTTCTATTAAAATGTGGACAACACAAATTTTAATCCTTTTGTTGTACATTTATTTCCTTGGTCACTTTAAGAGTTAGTTAAGTAGCAAAAGGGAAGAAAGTTTGAGGCAAAATATGACTTCCTGGTGAGTCAAGTTGATGCTTGCTAACCCTGCCGAAGATCTAGAGAAAGGTGACATATGCTAGTCACTTTTCTGGGCACTAGGGATACAATGTGAAAACGTCTCTTGATCCATCTCCTCTTCCTCTAGCAGATGGTTTGGAAAATAAAAATGGATTTCTTGGATGCAAAAAGCTATGCAAAGTTAGGTATGATCCTTTCACGAGAGACCAGTAGACCCACTGCATTTCCTGAACCCGCCTTTCTAACCCTGACGCCAAGTCTCTCTCCTATTCCAGGTTTCCACAACCTTCAATACTTTTTTTTTTCTTTTATTAGAACAGCATTTTAAAGAACCCTAATATGCAAGCTGTCAGGAAAAGCTCACCACTGGACTATTTCCTCACTTAAGATAATGCCCATAGGTACATCCATGTTGTAAGGACATAATCTCCTACTTTTTATGACTGAACAAAGGATGCCACAAATTCCTTGTTAATTTGTCCATAAGCAGAAACTGAAATGGTTATTGACTTTTCAGTAATCGTGAACAATGCTATCAGGCATACCAGGGTCTAGCTATCTTTGTGAAACAAGGATTACATTTCTTTTGGGTACACTCAGAAGCAGAACGGCTGGATGGCAAGGGGGCTCTACCTTGAATTTCCTTCAGCACCTACGCAGAACTGTCCACTGTTACTGCACCAACTTCTAACCTCCTTTCTCCATACCCTTCCTCTCATCCCTCCAATCTGTTCCCTAGCAATTGTAAGGTGATATTTCACTGTGGTTTAAGTTTGTATATTCTGGGCTGGAGAGATGGCTCAGCAGTTAAGAGCACTGGCTGCTCTTCTAGAGGACCAGGATTCGGTTCCCAGCATTCCCTTATCAAATCATAACTGCCTGTAACTCCAATTCCAAGAGATCTGGCATCCTCACACAGACAAACAGGCAGGCGGGACACCAAAGCACATGAAAATAAATGTGTTTAATTTGCATGTCCCTGATAACTAATGATACTGCTAACCATTAGATAACCATAAGTACAATTTCACCTATTTTGATGAAAATTGCTATCAGAAGTAAAACATCAGTCACCTCGCCACAGGGGTCTGTGGACTTTTGGTCCCTTGGTAAAAGGGGCTTTCACGGTATCCAGAACTTCCAGAGGTCACTGCAGGCTTCTTGATTCACTCCATGTTATTATGTGTGGACAGTCTCTGTAAGGTGATAATCAAGGGAAAGAAATTGTGTAACTAGTCATGAAAACCGTATTTTTAATAAGCATAACTCATGGTAGAATTAAATAAGGTGAAAGCAGCCAGCCAGCATGTGGCGGCTGTATTGTTAATTTGGGTGCTGCGAGGTGGAGAAAACATAGTTGTTTAATTATTATGCATTTTAATATTAACTGCAGATTAATTATTGAAACATTTATTATTTATTTACTAATTATTAATCTATTCTGTTTAATAGCATTATGTCCAATCTAAGAAGTAAGAGCATTAGGTATGATCCGTGATTTTTAAAATACCAATAAGTACTTAATGTGGATAATTTAGAAAATTCAATATGTGTTCTGTGACTTTTTTATCAGAGGGTGCTAGGGAAAAAAAAAACACCCACACTCTCTTGACGATTTCCTTCTTTATTCCTCTGTATTCTTTGTCTATATTCTCTCTATTCTTTATTTTCCTGGTGGTTTCTTTCTCTCATCCTTGACTTTTTTTTTTCTAATTCCATCTAACTCCACCGTTATCCTTTCCCTTACAGCATACATACCCCAGCAGAATCTCTTGGGCAGTATAAAAATTACAATGTGGTCACATTCTGTTTTTCAAGTGAATTATTACAATGAATACAAATAAAAACCAGTATCTTTTCAATACCTCCTAATGTAATTAAACATTTTTATGTATTACAGGTGAAAAACAAGTTGCCCCAAGAACCCAGGAACATTTACACATAAGCAACTTGTTACTGATTGGCAGCATAGACGAGGAAGGTATTCCTTCATGAACGGGCTGTGTTTGTGGTTACAAAGAAAGTACCAACCATTTTATTATTTATCTTGAAAGTTAATCTTATTAGGAATATTAAGGGAATCACAAATCTAAACTTTTACGTATGAAAAAGAATCAGTCAGCTCTACTTTAAATCTTTAGGGTACATACCTATTCATTAATAGTTTTTTTAATCAGGAGATTGAGGGCAGAAATGGGTATAAGGAATTAATAATCATCTTTGGTCATCAACCAACCCTAGCGAGAAAAGTTCACCAGCTAATGACAACTGGGTTACCTTTTTCTTGTTCCCTGACGTTAATGAGTTCCTCTCTCAACTGTGTGCCTTTCTAAAACTTTAGATTGTCTTCTTTTTTTTTAACCTCAAAGTTATTTGACAAAAACATCTTAATATAATTTTAAGTTATTTTCAAAGCTTTGTTTCTGTTATGGTGCACTTCAAAACTTGTGAACACATCCCCCAACATTAAGATAAAAAAAAATTAAACTAGCTAGTCTACTCAATTGTTTTCCTTTCCTCTTCTTTTTTTCCTCTTATTTATTCCTCTTATTTATTTATTTACTTATTTATTTATTGGTTTCTCGAGACTAGACTTCTCTGTTGCTTTGGATCTTGTCCTGGAACTAGCTCTTGTAGACCAGGCTGGCCCTGAACTCATAGAGATCCATATGCCACCTGCCTCTGCCTCCAAAGTACTGGAATTAAAAGGCGTGTGCCACCACTGCCTGGCTTTGGTTGTTTTTCTTAGTCATTAACCTAAGCCACAGTCTATACAGCTATCATGTGTTCTAGCTGTGTGACACTTCCTTCTTTTATTTTTTATTCAATGAGCTCTATTTAAACTAGCATTATTATTATAACTTAAGACAGTACAGCTTAAGAAGAAATCATCTTCATAATAATCCACTGGCAAAAATGCCCAATAGTATGGGATATTTCCATGAGATAAAACATGCTACATTACAGGCAGTGGGGAACCTCCCCACAGCCATCCACACCGTTCCAGATACCAGAGGAAGATGGCGGCAGCAAACATGTGAAGGCACAGCAGAAGGAAAAGACATTCTGGAGTCTGTGGTCTCAGGGCCTTGCCTATCCACGACTCACCCATCAGGGATTCGCCTCCTGGTGGGCTGACACCCTGAAGTCAGCTGCCATCTGCTGCTCCTCCGACATGGCCACCAGAAACCATGATTCCAAGTTATAACACAGAGACATAGTAATAACTTGGTACTAGACAAACAGTCCTGTAGATTAGTAAAACAAAATGGAGGAACAAACTGCACATGAACTCATCAGGGTATACCCACCTGAGTTTTGACAAAGTGCCAAAATACATGGGAGAAAAGATATTTTTCAACAGACAGTGCTGGGAAAACCAGATGTCCATAGATAGAGGAATGAGTTCTACAGGAAAAAAAAAAAAAAAAAAAAAAAAAAAAAAAAACTCCAGAACGGCGCGGGGAGTTTAACAGATGACCAGATTTGCTTAGAGGGAAAAGTAGAGAAAGCCCTTCCCAGTACAGGCACAGGCAGGGACTTGCTCAGTAAGACCCAGTGTGACTCAGGAAATAATGGTAATATTGACATTTTTTTTTTCATCTGACAAATGGAACCTCATGAAGTTAAAAATCCTTTTCACAGAAAATGAAGAAGTTAATCGAGCAAAAAGACAGGCTACAAAATAGGAGAAAATATTTTCTAGATATGCAGAAGATTGGGAGCTATATTTTACAAAGAGCTAAAACAATTAAATCAAACAGCCCAATCAATAAATTGACTTACAAAAGCGAGCAGACAGTTCTTAAAAAGTGAAATACAAGTGGCAAATAAACATTTGAAAAAAGTTTTTAAAAGTACATTGAGAATTTACCCCTGTCAGAACAACAGTCATTAAGAAAAATAATAACAAATACTGGGAAGAATGTGGGTGATCAGGAACCCTCATGCACTGCTGGTAAGAATGTGAACTAGTTCAGCACCATAGAAAATAGCATGGTTGTTCCTCAAAAACCTAAAATAGATCTACCATGTGACCCCAGCCACAGATGTGTATTTACCTGAAGGACTCCAAGTCAACAGATCTCAGAGACATTGCACATAAAGATGTATTGTAATACTATTCACAATAGCTAAGCTGTGGAACTGAACTAGGTATCTGTCAAAGAAGTGGATAAAGAAAATGCAAGATATATGTGTATGTATACACACACTCAGTTATGAAAGTAATTTTAGAGCCAAATGAACGAAGTTATGATGTTTGCTTGAAAACGAATGCAGGTGCAGATAACCATTAAACAATTTAAGTCAGTGTAATAGTTACTTGTTGACTGAGGTTTCTGTCCTGCCCGGTTCCCACAGTCGTTAAGTCAAAATACAAAGAGGTCTGCATTAATTATAAACTTATTAGCATATTAGCTCAGGCTCCTCTTATAACTTATATTAGGCCATAATTTTTGTCTGTGTTAGCCACGTGGCTTGGTACCTTCATTGCAGAGGCAGTCACATCTTGCTGTCTCTGAGGCTGGGTCACAACTGCAGACTGCACTTTCCTCTTCCCAGCATTCTCGTTGTCCCGCCTCTACTTCCTGCCTAGTTGTCCCGCCTGTACTTCCTGCCTGGCTACTGGCCAATCAGCATTTCATTAAAAATGATACAAGTGACAGGATAAAAGACCATTGTCCCACAGCAGTTACTTTTCTACTACTCTGATAAAAATACAACCGAGGCGATTTATAGAGGGATGGGTTTACTTGGACTTAAAGCCCAGAGGGAAGAGTCCATCACCATCGTGGTGGGGGAGCATGGGAACTTGGGCAGCAACTGGGGAGTCACATCTTCAATCAAGGCCCGACCCAGTTACATACTTCTCCCAGCAATGCCACAGCTCTTAACTTACACAAACAGTGTCACCAGCTGAGGATCACCAATATTCAGACAGCTGAGAGTTTGTGGACATCTCATTCAAACCACCAAAGTCAGTCTCAGGAAGACAAAAAACACAGGTCTTCTGTTGTGTGTGGCACCTGGATTTTGCCAGATATATAAAACCGTGTGACAAGAAGAGGAAGCAAAGCTGTTTGAGGAGCAGAGATGGCTAATGTTCAGGTTTCAGAGTTCAGATCACTAAGACCTTGTGTTTCCTTTTCCCATGGAATAAGCGCATAGGAGGCCAAATAGCACTGTCTGGTAAGTCATTACCTGTACTTCTCATGTCTGCCTTTAATACAGAACTCTAATTCTTCATTATAAAAATACTAAAAAGGATCCCTACTAGTAGATTTTGGAAGTGTTAGCTTCGTCACGTTTGAAAAAGCCATTATAAAGTACAAGCAAAAGGTATTTCCTCTGAGATGCATCATGAGGATCAGAGCAAATTTTACGTAATGAATGAACAGAGCTAGGAAAACTTTAGTCACCATCTACTATCGCAGGACTAGCCAGTGTCAGTCGTGGCACAGGAATTCACCCCAGTGCTTCAACACCAAGGATGCTTTCGTCATCTTTCCGGTAACACAGAACTCTCCGTGAAGATGATGAGAGAGAGAAGCTTAGTCTCAATTACAGAAAAGCAGCTTCATCATCATGCACAAGGCTCACATAGATGATCGCTTCCTTGCCTTCAGAGACTCCTCTCGGAAATACAGAATATATAAAGGATGAATACTCTCTTCTTCCTTGGCTGAGCAGTCAGTTTGATTGAAATATGTTTTCCCAGAAGTCGTCCTTGGAGACCTTTTGCTTCTACACTGCAAATCAGTGTAAACTCTTTTGCTTCAAGACTCCCTACCTGCCAGAAGATGAAGCTTAAAACTTCTTTATTATATAAAATTGCCTGTCTTTCACAAATTCAAAAGCAGAATTTTTAAAATAGTCAAGCCTACCGAGTAGTATTAGAGATGAAATTAGATGTTGTGACAGAACTTGGAGTGAGCAGAAACACTGCAGTCCCCGGGCCTCTCTGATCATGTAACGCAAGAGCCACGTCTGTGCTAAAGATTCTACGTGGCTGATTGACTGATGAGAACTTCGTAATCATGAAGAGTTGGAATGTTGCTGGCTCACAGCCAGCCTATCTTGGACTATCTTTAGTCCTCTTAAGATGTCTTCTGTGACCGACCTACTGTCCTAATGCGACTTTCAGGGACAACCCTGTTGGATATACTAGCTTGGCAGGTATATCCTCCATCCACACAAACACTAAACTTGCCATCAATTAGCATCTGAGAACTACA
Source organism: Alexandromys fortis (assembly GCF_014885135.2). Taxonomy (NCBI): domain Eukaryota; kingdom Metazoa; phylum Chordata; class Mammalia; order Rodentia; family Cricetidae; genus Alexandromys; species Alexandromys fortis. Next base: position 9,723,228 of record NW_026067897.1, read on the forward strand.
GCTGAGACTTCCCACTTTCTGTTACCCACTTACCGGAAAGCCCCACCTATGTATTAGAGAAAGTTAATCCTGACTTCCTCTTCTTCTGTAACTAGTAAAGTTGAGAGAACATTAAGTAGTATTTAAGGCCAACCTGGGCCATGGCCACTCATAGTTGGCTCATGACTGGGCCACCTATTCCTCCAGAGCGATTTCGGTGAGAGCTATTTTGCCTGACGAATCTGGGATGAGTGGAGCTGTAGCAATGTGCTCGGTGGCCAGGCTTCAGCTGCCTGACATTTACGTTTTCATATAAATCTCCATTAATATAAGTAAGGATGATCTTATCCATAAAAGGTGTTTTAAAGGAAAGAAGTAGTTTTTTAATAACTTTTTAGTTAATTTGGGGTCAGAATGCAAGATCTGTAACACTATTCTTTGTGAAAAAAACATTTTTCCACTCTAACTTTCCCTGAAGTAGCCAGCATGAGTTCAGCTCAGCTCATCTCTCCTTCACCTACACAGCTAAATGTGTCGACTTGGCTCCTATTTTTGAAAATGTTTATTGCTTCTGGATTAGAAGGAGAGGAGGCTGGGAATGATATGTTTTCCACTTAAAGGTTCCCTTCTCCTTCCTGCTTTCCAAAGGAGGAGCCTATTTTAAACTAGCCTTTCTCTAAATGAAGGGACTCAAAAGTCCTCGTATATTACTACATTCTTAATTCCTCAAAACAGCAACAAATGCAACTATTTAAAAAAACCTACAAAATAGCTGCGTGTTATAATAAACCTTAAGTCAGTCCAGTCCTGAGCTCGTCACAGTTCAAGTGTAGAATGAAAGCTAATAAAGTGAATTCGGCTCTCAAGTTAACCGCTAAAGCCCAAGCAGCCTTGGCTTTCTTGCCGTCTTCACTCAGACAAAAGGCCACTTGTAATTATGCCAAGTTTGCTGTAGAAATGAGGACATTAGAGGGTTGCATGAAGTACAGAACCTCAGTGCTGGGCTTCACTCCAGAGTGAGGCAGCGGAGGTGTTGCGCCATCTGACCCTGGATGAGAGGGAAGCTAGGAAGGTGAGGTAGACAGTGATCGTTCTAGTTCTCCATCACTCCTGACAGTCAGCAGAGAAGAAAAGCAAAGTCCTGTGGGAATGTGCTGCTGAGAAACTGAGAGCAGAGCTGCTGCCGGGCGAGTCTAATGCCCGTGTGGAAAAGGCGACAGCAAGCACAGCAGTCCTACGACATCGGGAGACAAAGACAAGTTTACCTTAGAGAAGGTTTTAGTGAGAACAAGAAAACAGCCAGTGTCGGACAGCATCTGTGTGACCTAGGGCTTGACCCCTGAGTATCCCTCACTCTCGTGCAGACTCCCTGACAAAACCCCAAGGGCAAAATCTAGTAACCCAGTATGTTAGAGGTTGAGGGATAAAACTTAGCTCCATTTTAGAAATTTGTCCATTGTGACTACATTCTCTGCAGGGTTTCTGAAGCACTGTTAAATAAGTCTCAAAAGCCTTACAGGCTTTAGTAATAACGCCTGATACTTACTTAACATGAGAGAACAGTTCCTGGCATGCCTATAGTGCAAGCCAGTTACATGTCTGTCCTGGCTGTTCATCCCTGAGAAAAGGAGTGGGGATTCCATTGTTAACTCAAATTTTAACATTGTGAGCTCTAGACATGGTGAGTTAGTCTTTTCCATAAGAAGCCTTCTGAAATATCAAATATAAAGTGTTTATTGAGTAGAGACCCTCTATGAACTGAAGATCCCAGAAGCACACACTAGAGATCGCTGGTCCTGTGTTAAAGATTTACGAGGCCAAATAACTGAACTCAGTGCTTATAGAAAGTGAAAGCTAATAAAACCTCATGATACGCCAGTGTAGTGATAGTTTGTTTGTGTTTTAACAAATAACGTTCACCTGAAGATCAGAGCACAGAGCTAAGCCACTAGAGGTCAGGGAGTGGTGGCACACACCTTTAATCCCAGGGGCAGAGGGATCTCTGTTACTTAAGGCTACCCTGTGGTACATGAGATTGATCTAGAGCAACAGAGCTTACACAAAGTTGATCCCAGCACTTGGGATTACACGCCTTAAACCCAGCACTGGGGAGGTGGAGACAGGAGTGGTATGGCTGGGCAGAGAGAGGAATAGAAGGCAGGAGGAGACTCAGTGCAGTCTGAGGACTGGATCACACTTTCGTTCTGAGCGCTGGTAGAGGTCAGAATCTAGCGGCTGGCCGTTCTGCTTCTCTGACCCTTCAGCTTTCACCCCAATTGCTGACGCGCACTACAAATCAGGCCCCATAGCTGACGCCATGTTAGCTGCCAAATCAAGAACAGAGATCCAATCCATCATCATGCACAGTTCCGGGAAAGTCCCTGAATGTTCTGACCCTGCTTTTTGACCTCTGTAGCCCTGATTATTGCTAATTTTTCTTGCCAATTGAAATGTGTCCACTAGGATATGTTTCTGTGTACAAAAAGCCAATATTGGTAAGGCTCTTGGCTACATACTTTGGGAAAGCTCCCTGGGTAGCCCAGCAGGCTGTAAATACTTTCTATTGACTTTAAGAGTCCATATATGCCATGAAGGAGTTACATCACAACAACGGAACCAATATCACAGTAGAAGCCAGTATTTGGGCAAACTGAATCTGTGCCCCCCCCAGACCATTATCAGTCCTATTTGGCTCCCTAATAAACTAAACTGTCTCTTTTTCTTTATGAGAGGAGAGATGTGGTGTCGAATTGACAGCCCCTGAAGTGTGGGTCGGGTAGAGGCATTCAAAGTGAATCACCCAAGATCTGCTTCTTTGCTAAACATAATTCCGTTTTCTCTCCAGCTCCCACCCCATCCACCCCCAGCCCCATCTCTCCAGAAGGTTGCTTTGGGAACAAGATTAAAAGAGTTGTCACACAACCCTGCAGCAGAGTTTCCCATTTTCCAATTAATGAGCTAGCTTCAGGGATATTATACACTCACAATTACATGTTGGGATGAACTATGAAAGTCATTTAGTTAATTAAATTGCACATTTGTGGCCAGGTACGGTGGCACACACCTTCAATCCCAGCACTTGGGAGGCAGAGGCAGGGGGATATTCTGTAATTCTGAGGCCAGCCTGGTCTACACCATGAGTTCCAGGATATCCAATGCTATGTAATGAAATACTGTATCATAAGAAAATAAAATAAAATTTAGAAATGTTCATTTTCATTTCCCATCAAAAAAAAAGTAGGAAACAGATATATTACTATTTGGCAGGAGGGAAAAATCTGATTAAAGTAGAAAAAAGTACTCCTCTGTAGATTGGATAGTGAAGGGCACATGCCCTAACTGTAGGACAGGATGACATATGATCACACAGTCACAAGAGCCTTGAGCTTTCTATACATATCTTTGTTAGGACTTTGATTCATCAATTGTTCTCTTGGATGCTGTTCGCTCATATGTGAAGTAATAATAACGGTAGGTAGTAGTTGCTTCTAGTAAGCAAGTTAAATAAATATACGCATTAAGGTTCACAGTTGACCATAAAGAATAAAACATCAAAACTCTAAATTTGAGTCATTCGTAGAAAATTCCATCAAAATGTAAATATCATAACCATGCAGATGTTGCCAATGAATGCAGAGAAGCCCTTTAATCTTCAGTCATATTCGATAACTGTTTTAGCACCGGATCCTCTAAAAGCAGTAAGGGGAGTGTTCAACACCATCCAGCAGTAGGATGTGCAATCTGCCCTCTGTTGGAGGCCATTAAGTTTAGTATTTCTGGAGACTTTCTAGAAGCCCATAGAACAGTCCTCAGAACCCATCCCAAGAGAATGGAGGGAGTTCCTTGGGCATGTGGCTTCCCTCCTTGACCACAGTCTCCAAATGTTTGCCTATGGCTGTGCTAGAAGAGGCCTTGGGGAAGAGAGGGCAGACTCTGAGTGTGGTCGGAAACCAGTCAAAATGTCATGCACTCTGCAGGAAATTCAGGTACCTGCCTGTGTGCAGGGAGTGGAGGCAGGAACACCAAGACAACTGCCGGAAGGAATTACCAGTAAGTCGTGATAGGAAGAATCTCAGAGAAAATGAAGGCATCCGTGTTCTCACCCAACTTTCAGTCTACAGGGTGAAAGAGAAGAAAGGCAAGGAAGATACTGTCTTCCTACTCCCCATGCTCAGGCACCTGGGCTTCAGAAGGCAAGTGGAGGCTTAAATTTAGTAGTCTTAGTTAAAGACCAATTTTTGATGAGGGTAGAAGACATACATAGAATCAGAGAAAATTCCAGAAAGAGGAGGAAAAAAAAAAAACCAATCTGAAGATGAGAGCACCAGGTATTTTTGTCTGGGAGATGGAAGCCAGGGGTTCTCGACTGTCAGGGCTCCTCTGCATATTTGTTATGCATGTTTCTGTGATTTGCAGTCTCATTGATCTGCCAGAAATGTGAAACCCTTTCTTCATGGGGGAGACGCTGCTTCATGGACATGGGAAACCAACACTTGTACCAATGGTGACGCTTTGACAACCACTGGCTCATCAGATGATGAAGAGCTGGGTAAGTCATTTTATCCAAATCAAAGCAACCGTTCACTGAGCAACGGAAGCATCCTTCTCCCCTGCAGTCTTTGCCTTCACAATATTAGCAAGGGAATTATACACATAGGAAACCAAAGCATCCCCTTGAAACTAAGGATGGATGGTCCAAGATCTATAAACTACAGTAACATTTTTTGCTTTCTGAGTTGATTGCCTCAGCTATTTAATTATAGCGATAGAAAGTTGATGAAGGCCAAGTTTTAATCATTTTTATCCTCAAAATAGAAATAGAAGACTCACATGTATAAATGTGCTACAAAATCTCTAAACCGCCATAATCAAGTCAGTCTCTGTCATCTGCCCTGAACACCTCAGCATAACATCTGGTCTCCCTCCTACAGAAGAACCTGTTTGTTTCAATAGAGATCAAACACCTCAAAATACTTGGAATTGTCAACCATAGCAAAGATTGCCTCACTCCGCCCACAGCAGCCCAAGGAGCAGACTGTGTTGGTTCCGTGGGTACCATGGCTGCCCCTCAGGAAAAGGGGTGGCTCTACCACCCAAAGCCTGAAACACACTGATGTCATTAGTGCCTGCTCCCGCGGAGGCAGTGTTTCCCTTTGCTCTGCCTAAAGCATGTGCTGTGTTGGCTTCTTCCCTGCAGTTCTCCAGAATGCCCACTAGAGGCAGAGCACACCTTCTGCAGTGTGCAGCCAAAGGATAACACTGTGCCGCAAACCATCACGGATGTCTCTGAAAAGCGTGAGTTTTCACTCGTGACTGTGCCACGAGAACACCGTGAGACTGTATTGATGATGTCATAACAGGAGGAGCTATTATGTGTGTGCGTATAAATGTGTGTGTCTGTGTGTGTTTGTACATGTATTATTTATATGTTTGTGTATGTAGGAACATGTGTATATATGTGTATGTGTGCATGTTTTGTGTGTAGGTGTATGTTTGGGGGGAGTTGTATATTTAAGCTCAAAAGTCCAAAGAAAACAAAGAATTAATCATAAAACAGAGTTCTTGTATTATGATACGGTGAGCCTACAAGTTTATATCCCCACAAACATCCAAAGGAGGGAAATAATTTTATACTATAATACCTTGTGTTTGCACAATATTTATAGTTTGCCAAGTGCCTTGATGCATTGCTTCATTTGCTCACGGCAGGGACTCATATTTTCAAAGAAACAGTCTAGGGCCCTTCTCAGTGGACACATAAGTTAACAAACCCCTTTGTAGGTGCAGCTCTGCTTTCTTCTCACCTTCTAAGAAGCACCCGTACTGAACAAGTCCAGGTCATCACTACTAAATGCTGCAAAGGAGTGGACAACAACCTCCTGCCTTAGACATTGCTGCCTTTGTCCTTTACAATGGAGACTCACCGAGACAATGATCAGAACACTCTATTCCAGATGGTGAACTCTTTTTTCATTCATGTTTTGGTGTCTACACTGAACTTTCATACAAAAACCAAAAAGTAGCATTGGCTGGCCCAGACCTCACCGAGTAGACCAGGCTAGCCTATAACTCACAGAGATTTTAATGCTTTTGCATCTGCCTGGGGAGTGATGGGATTAAAGAAGTAGGCCATCATGCCTAGCATTTTTTGAAGCATCATCTTTTATTTATTCTTTGAAAATGTCATGCATGCTTACAATGTATTTTGATCATATCTAACCCTCTCTTTCGGGACCCTGGCTGCTCTGGTACCCATTGCCTGGTGCTTAGGGTTCAGTCTCAGACACTGGGACAAATGGTGAGGTACCTATCTAAGATATCAAAGTGGACCTGGCCACCAGGTTCTCCCAGCATCCCCCAGTCCCTTCCTGTTTGTTACAGGGTATGACTGGGACACCTCACCCTTTACCCTCCCTACACCTCCCAATTGTCCAACCTAGGGTCTGGGTTGCCCTTCCCCCAGAGACTCTTCCCTATCTAATCCAGCCATTTTGGTGACCCGCCCCTTTTCTTTACCTTTTGTCCTCTTAGTTGTGTACCTGGTCTTCCTCTCTCCCTGCTTCTTCCCCTCCCTCTATCTTCACCTAGTTTAGGGTCATGTCTATGCTGGACTCTCCCAGACGTCTCTGCCTCTCGTACACTCCCCTTTTTATCTACAGTAAACTTCCTTCTCCAGCACACCTAGGAGCAGTCAGGTCCTTTCTTTTTATTTCTTTTTATTTCTTTTTTTTCACTCAGTGACCTTTCCTTGCTTTCCCCTGCCTCTGGTAACCAACCCCAGAGAACACCTTTGTGAATTGCTGTAAGCACAGCTGATGAGACTGTAGCAAACAGCCCTCCCTACCTCCTGACACAGGCCCCACGGTGGGAGTCAGCTTCCTTTCCTTAAACTAGTCTTCTTGTCTGTGCGGCTGCAGCTAGAAACAGGCCTTGCTTGAGAGGAGGTCGATAAAGAAGCCGGTCTGCTCAGGAATGAAACAGAGAGACAGAGAGAGAGAGAGAGAGAGAGAGAGAGAGAGAGAGAGAGAGAGGCAGGTCCTCAGCCAGCCACCAAAGGCCTGAAGATGACCTTGGTAAGAGAACAGCAGGCTACATAGCAAGATCCTGCCAAGGACAAATGAACAAAACACAGCCTCTGGAGCCAAACAAAACATACTACAGGGTGGGAGTTGGGGGCGACACACAGACACACAGCACCACACACAGCAGCACACACAGCAGCATGTTGACTCCTAGGACCCTGCAGAACCAGCCCAGCAGGTTCATCGCCATCTCCAGAATGCCAAGGTTTTATGAAACTAGCTTCAAAACTTTCCTCCATCCTCCACAGATCATCTGATTCAACATCTGAAGCGTTTTTGGAATTTGGATTGTATGTTACAAATTTCATGATACTTCTGCTCTTACCTCCATGGGAGGGGAGGTGTTTTGTTTAAATTCAGCATCCCAATTCCTTCCACCGAACAAAAGAGGAACTTTCAAAAACTTTGGTAAGCCTTTCCATTGATATAGGTGGCCATGCCGCAGGAACACTTCCCAGCATCCTCTGAACAGCAGAGGGAACACCAAGCAGCCCATGCATCAGCTCTGAAATAAGCGGTAAATGCAGGGAAAACATTGCTTTGGAACGCGGTGCTCTTGCCATTAGCTTTCAGCACACTAATTAGGGCCAAGCTGCTATTCAGATAACGGGCTTTTGTTATGTTAATGTAGTCTTGGGGGAATTAGTGAATCTGGTCCCCAAGTGCAGATAACTGTTACTAAGACAATCTCACAGGAAAAAGGTAATCTCACTGCTGGGGTCCAGTGTTCCCTCTGAGATGTTTCTGAGGAAGAACCTGCAGGAACATTTTGGGATTGGGGGGAGGAACTGTCCAGATAGCAAACTTGGCAGCATCTAGACAGCGAGCAAGCATTTTAATACACTGCGTGAGAGCCAGAGTGAATCGACAAAGGTGGGTGAGTCATGTGGGTTAGTCACATTTTAGATTTAAAAACAAAAACAAAAACAAAACAAAACAAACAAAAAAAACTCACTTGTCCTTTCAGACCCCAAACCCACACTAACTGAAGCTTCGGAATGTATTTCTGCTGGCTGGCACCAGCAAGTCTTTAATCACTTACTGCTCATGAACTCTAACAAGCAGATGTGTGGATTTTAAGGACATCCCACCCACTTCCCCAGCTCCCAGGGTGATCCTAATTACCCGCCTGCAGCTACTTGTCTCTCCGCTCGTGGCTGAAAACACTGTAAAAGTGACACCGAGTACTGCGTGAATAAAATATGTCAGGAACAGCTTGTGGTTAATAAGAAGCTGAGGACCAAAGTGGAAATTCCCCAACCAATGTTGGGGAACTGTCCTCGTTGATAAAGATGTCTTCTGAGACATGAGTTGTGGTTTCATGAAAAGAAAGTTATTTTGGAATTAGAATATTGATGCTCAGTCCCCAATTCAACCACTTGTTCCGTTTTCAACCTCGAGTAACTGTTTCTCTGCAAAATAAGGGTGCTAACATTTTCCTCCCATCACTGCGGATCAGGGGACAGTACGGAATGGGAGCTTGCAGCTGTGTTTATATAGCACCCCCGGTGAAATGTAAAATGAGCAAAAGGATCGCGTATTTTCCATACTAAAGAGAAAAGAATAGATTCAGAAGATGTTTGAGACATAAAATAAAGTGGATTTTTATTTATTTATTTATTTATTTATTTATTTATTTATTTATTTTATTTCTAATCAGACAACATTACCAGCTAAGCTGGGACACATAGCTGGCCGCCCAGTGCAAAATGAAAATATGAGGGCCCTTATTCAAGAAATAGGAAAGTGGGGGTGTATGGTGGAGATGGAGGATTCCAATGAGCGAGTGCTTCCCTAGCATGGACAAAGCCCTGGGCTTGATCCCTAAACTGCATAAATTGCCTGTGGTAGCACATGTCTAATGCCAACATCCAGGAGATAAGGACAGGAAGATCATTTGAAGGTTGTCCTCCGCTGCACTATGAGTTCGAGGACAGCCTAGGCAGCAGGATCTTTGTTTTGTAGTCTTGTTTTTCTCCTGAGGTCCCTTGTGGAGGCAGGCCTCTCTTGACTGACAGTGTGCAGAAAAACTATTGACGAATGCAGAGGGCCCAGCCAAATGATTGCAGAATATGCATTATTTTCAAGTTCTGAATTGTTGGCTATCACTTGTTGGTCCATAACAGAAACATTAACAAAGCTGAATTGATGAAAGCTACACAAAATGTTTCTCACCATAGTGCAATTTGGCAAAAAGTCAATAATGAAACAAGGAAGAGGATCAGAATGAGTCTGAAGCCAAGCGACGCAAGTCAGAAACGCTTCAAGCACAAGAGTTACAACAAATAATAATGTGATGGAGACATCACACTGGTCGGAATTTGCACGTGTGTCCTCAGGAACAGACAATGCCCCAAGAGCAGTATTCTCAATAAAACGGTTAGAAAATGAACAAACAAAAGACAAAGAGTTTGTTGTTGAGAACAAACTCAACAACAGAAGAATGTTGAAACTAGCAACATAAAACAAGTGATAGGAAAAAGATAAATGTGCACTGGAAAAATAATATAATCAATAAATCTCTAGTAAGTGTGAGGAATGAAAAACCAACAAGCCACAGACAACTCCATATCATAATAGAAAATGACACAGGCTTTAGGAAAGACAGGCAGTAGCAGGAGAACCGAAGTTACTTTAGTATTTTTGAAACTTCATGCTAATGAATTCTTTAAAGGATATGCTACCAAAAATAGAACAGAATGTTTAAATTTCCTTAAAGAAAGAATTTGTAATTTAAAATCTTTCACTAATTAAAATCCTGTATAATATGACTTCAGTAGATTATACTAAAATTTTAAGAAAGCATGGTGAATCTCTCATTCAGAAAATCTAGAAAACCCAAACAATCACTCACAAAGAAAGGAGACGCTACTAAGTAAACCCATCAAACTGAATCCAACAATTAGTCTAAAAACAGATGATGCATTATGATTTATTTTCATAATATGAGGGTAAAAGAGTTTTTTTAAATGGTTATTAGTGTATGCATCTAAATGTGTGTGTTTGTGCACACACATTGTGCATAAATGTGTGTATATGACGTGTGTGCATGTCACTGTAAGTGTCTGGCTATTAGAGGACAGGTCCGCAGAGTGTGTACATGACGCGTGTGTGCGTGTACAGGCATGTGCATGTCATTCTAAGCGTCTGGCCATTAGAGGACAGGTCCGCAGAGTTGATTACCTCACTGGCTCACTGGTCTCTGCTGTTTGGGCCATGCTGCACTCTCCTGACTTGCTGACCCTTGAGCCGTCAGCCTCTTCCATCACTGCCTCCCATTTCGCCACGTGTGTTCAGATTACAGACGCCAGCCCTGCACCCAGCTTTCTACAGGTTCTAGGGATCCGACTCGGGTTGTCAGGCTTGGACAACAAGCACTTTGGCTCACTGATCCATCTTGTCAGCTCCAGTGGATGAAGCTATTTTACCATGCAAAACTCAGCTGATGGCTTCACCGCACAGAAGACCAAGGAAGAAGAGGATTTCAAAAGACAATTTGATCATTTGTGAATTTGTTGTTTTACCAATGTGATAAAACGCCACGACCCAAAGCCACTTAAGAAGAAAGGGTTTATTTTGACTTACATGTTACCAGGAGTAGAGTCCGTCCTGATAGGGAGGTCATGGACACAGGCGGGAAAGGCAGAGGGACAAGATCAGGAAGCTGGCTGGTCACATTTTCATCTGCAGACAGGAAATGGGATAAAGTTAAAAACCTTCAAAACTCGCCTCCAGTAGTGCACTTCCTCCCACAGTGTCGTAACCACCTAAGGCTCCATAACCTCTTCAAACAGCACCCCTAACTAGGCACTAAATATTCCAATACATGAGCCTATTGGGGTCATTTCTCATTCAAAACAGCGCGCTGTGCTGCACAAATTCTAAAGTGTTCCTTTGAGTAATAACTAATTTAAAAAGGGAAAACTACAAATTGCTACTTGAAACTGAGCAGTAAAATGTTTAAAGTGAAGAATAAAAGAACATGACTACTCATCCCTACAGTTACTGTCAGCCACAAGACATCCACAAATTCAAACAGCAGAATTGCAAGATTGGAAAGAAAGAAAAAAATGTCATTATCTATAAATGATATGATTTACAAGAAACTGATTAATAAATAAAATCGGTGTGTCTATACATTTGTAACTGCAAAATGGATTCTTTTAGCAGATGCTATTCCAAAAGTATTTTTAAAATCAATGTTTAATAGTAAATAGGACAAAAGATGTTCACTAATGTCACAAAACAAATGTTAGATTCTGATGTTGGTCAGAGGTGAAGCCCTTATATAGACTATAAGCGTGAAGCTTAACATAAAAGCAGCAAAACATCCATAATACAATTCAGGAAACATCTTCATGGATGACACTGGGAAGCAATTTCATCATAAAACACTTGAAGCACGAAGCACAAGTGAAAATGGCTGTCTGTCAAATTGACTTAAAATTGAAAATATTGGTCATTAAACATCAATAAAATGGAAGGAAAACTATGGAATCAGAGGAGCTACTTGGAACCTATACAAAATATACTGACAACACTCAAAATGATTAGTAAGTAAAAGAGATGGAAACCAAGTGGGAAAAAAAATAAGGAATAGGGGCCTGAGAAATCACCTCATAAATCTTGAAGGAGGATGTGAATTGTTTTCTAGTTTTAATTTTGTCATGGATTTTGATTCTGTAGTGTATAAGTAAATAATATATAGTATATACTGGAAGTATAAAGTTTAATATGTTGCTTCCCATCTGCTTGAATCCCAGTTCTAACTGTATATAAGTGGCTTAAACTGTATAGACTTTGGGGCTTGTTAACTTTGGTGTATGACTTTTTTATTTGCAACTTTTTTTAACCAATTTTATCAAAACTGTTTTAAAATTAGCAACAAACAGAAAGCATTTCATGAAGGATAACGTCCAAATTGCCAATGAGCACAGGAGGTGACTCTCGACCTTATTAGTCACTAGGAAAGCTAATGATGACTTCCGGGAAAGACCTCTGCTACACACAGTACAATGGCTGCTTAGAAATCCGTTTAGACAGTGCAATGATGAAGACCTTCAAAATCTCTTAAAGAAATGTGATTCCACTTCAAGATTGAAATATGGAAACAATCCATGCTCCGTTCATGTGTTTCTCTTAGATACACACCAATACAAACTTGCTCACAGGTTCGCCAGGAAAGAGATACATGATTTCTTGGCACGGCAGTTCATAAGAGCTAATAGCCAAAATGACTATCATGAAGATGTGTATAAAATTATTGATATGGTCACATAATAAAATACTGCCCAATAACACAAAAGAATAAAGTTCTGGTACATGAAACAACAGTTCTCATGAATATAGCAAGTGACAGAAATGTCACCTGAATGTGCACTTACCCTGTGACACTGGTTAGGTAAAACTCAAACTCTGGTGAAACTATAATGCAGGCCTTGGTTGCATTGATTTCTAGGGAAGGAATGGCTGACTGAAGTCAGGAGATGCTCGTGTGAGGGAAAGCTTCTCTTCCCTCCAGAATCTCACTCCTGTAAGCTTGTGCACAGGAAGTCTGCCCTGGTGGCACACACTTGTGTTCTCAGCACCCAGGAGGCTGAGACAGCACCTGAGTTTAATACCAGAAGTAAAAATAAAAGCCTAGCAAAAGCATTGTTTTTAGTTTGATTATAGTTAAATATGCTAATAGCCAAACTCTTGTGGCCAGGCACCAAATATGGCCTCATTAGTGGAAGTGTGTAAAACAAGCCAAGTCAGAATTCCTTTGAGGAATCTAATGCAGATGAGACTGATTGGAGCATCCTGTCTCCTTTCTTTCGTCTTATTTGACTGGAGAAGTTAACAGGGGATTAGAGAGCATCTCAGAAAATGGGACCTCCATCTGTTTATTTAAGGGCCACCATTTCTCTATGTAGGGAGAGAACTCAGCAGGAGAGACACCAGAACCAGCGCCCTAAGACCAGAAAACCATTATTTGAAGAACTATTTTTATTATTTTTAGTTATGCCTTTGTGAGGGAGGAGGTATGTGAACATGAGTGTAGCGTCTGCAGAGGCCAGAAGAAGGTATCCATCAGATCCTTTGGCGATATAGTTAACAGACATCAGGAGTCCCTCTGCATGGCTGCTGGGAACTGAACTCAGGTCCTCTGCAGGAGCGGTATTTACTCTTAGCCACTGAATTATCTTTCTAGTCCCTTGATTTCTCTTTTTAAAACAACAAAAAGCAATATTAGCAGCAGATAAAATACAAGAATACCTCCCCCCTTAAGAATAAAAAGCTTGTAGAAGCTATCAGTGTAATAGTGGAAAATTGTATTTATCTATAAGCGACAAATAGAGTATCTGAGTGGAAAAGCTACAACCTTGCAAACAACATTCCATCTATACCACAGAAGAGCTCACACATCACTAAAGAACTCAGTCTTGCTGTCCCTGTCATTGGAGGGTACTGTATCTTCTCTGTTTCCACAGACTGTCTGCTGCCTGTCTGATTTCAAATGCATATTTAATCAGTCTACGGGAGCTTCCAGGAAACAGTCATTGTGAGGACTTACCAACTTCTTTGTTATCAAAAAGAAACTGAAAGAAAAGAAGGATTTAAATAGATAAGCAAGTGAGTATTAAGTTTAAACCTTTTAAAGTTAAAAATAACATGAAATGCAAAAGACACTAAATGACAAAAACCCAGTTTTAGTCTTTCAACGTTAATCACTACATCTTAGGAAGTGAGCTGTACTCAGTCAGATTGATTAGCCACTTTCCTTCTAGGCAGCAGCATTAATCTTTGGAAACACAAAACAGAACAGCAAACACTGACTTCCTCCCCGTCTTCTACCTCAAATCCAAATCCTACAGAGAGTATGCTTCTTGTCAGCTTCACGCAGAAGATGAAATGCTATGGCCTTGTATTAGCCATGAGCTAACCGTTTATGGGCTACAAGGTTAGCGTAGATGACAGGGCTTCATGTTTTATAGTTATTTGCACAGAGTGGAATTGGGACCTAAGAGTGCACATGCCATGTGCGCTTCACCGAACATCACAGGCTGTCCTTGAGTGGGTTGCTGCACTCCCTCTTACCAGACCAGCACTTTATGTTGGTTTTGTCATGGAGAGACTAAAGTACCCCTAAATGTCTATGCTAAAACCCTAATGTCCAACGCAATGTTAGGAGGTGATGGAAGAACCCTGTAGGTGGTAAAAGGTCACAAGGTTGGAACTCCTGTTAAATGTGATTGGTACTCTCATAAAAAGGAATGCCTATCTCTCTGATTTGTAAAGGCGCAATGAGAAACCATCTATCAGCAGCCTGGCAGGAGGAACTTCACTAAAATTCAGCTGTGCCAGCAACTATTCTCAGAGACTCAGCCTCCCAAACAGTGGGAAATAAAGTGTGTAAGCTCCCCAGTTTCTAGCATTTTGCTATAGCAGCCCAAACAAAGACGAAAGCCACTATTACTAGTGGACATGATTTCTGCATTTTTTAAGGAATGTCAGTGTCTAGAATACTATTTACTGTTATGCATTTGGCCTTACTGTCCATGTTAAGTTTACTTGTTAATTTAATCTATTACCTTTAAATTTTATTGCGTTGTTTGTGTGCATATTCACAACTTCTGAAAAGATAATTGGTGTTATGTCTTCCTACCTAATTCTAGTAGCTTTTAACTTTTTGCTTTATTGCATTGATTGAAACCCTACCTATATCTTGAATGAAATCTTTAAAATCTAAAATCATTAAATAGGATTGTATTCGATATTATCTTTTTGTAAATTCCATGTTATCATACTAAGGGATTTATTCCTTCTTACTGGGTGCTTATGTGCTAACATTTATAAAATATTTTCTATGAACCAATAGTTAGAAAGACTTGTATTATTTTTGCTTTTGTTTAAAATAAATAATAAGTTATATTTTCAGATAATAAATCAATCTTTAAAAATAGAAAATCTCCATTGTGTATAGTTAACTTAGCCAGTGTTTTAAGATCGATACCGTGCTGCTAATATAACAACTGATCAAGCTCACTTCCCCTGTGACCCTCAATGCCCGAGTGGTCCCTGTAGCTCTGCCCACCTCCTGTGCACCTGCTGGCACTCAATGCTTCATCTCTGGATGGGGCAACACCCTCAGCTTTGGTGTGAATAACCCAGACCTGCCTGCTCCAGTGACTGGATGCCCCAGGCTGACCGTAAAGCCTGATTACCCTGGGGAAATCACCAATAACATGATCTGTGCTGGCTCCCTGGAGGGAGGCAAAGATTCCCACCAGGGTAACTCTGGTGGTCCTGTGGTCTACAATGGAGAACTTCAGAGTATCGTCTCCTGGGACTATCTACGGCTGTGCCTTGCCAGATAATCCTGGTGAATATATCAAGTCCTGAAACTACGTGGACTGGATTCAGGACACAATTGCTGCTATCTAAAAATCTCCAATCCTTCCTCAGTCCATATATCAATAAAGTGCATTTGCTCTCAAAAGAATGGAAGGAAGGGAGGGAGGAAAGGAGGGAGGGAGGGAGGAAAGGAGGGAGGGAGGGAGGAAAGGAGGGAGGGAGGGAGGAAGAGAGGGAGGGAGGGAGGAAGGAAGGATAAAGAAAGAAAACATAATGTGTCCTTAAAAGCCAAAGCAAGCTTTCCTGAAACTTGAGTAAAAACCTGCTCAAGGTGAACTACCAGGTGGACTGGAGTGGTCACCATGCTGATAATATTTATTGACTCTCTGCACGGGGTAGTGAGTCCTTCAATCCCATGGCTGGTATGGGAGACACTGTACCAAGTGGATATAGGTACATTTTATTTATGAGTCTAGTGGTTATAGAACCAAACTAATACAACATTACAACCTTCATGTACATTTATTACATAGAAACTTAAAACCAAGGGGCTTTAGACAGCAAAGAGTCATTGACCTAAGCAAACACTGGAATATAAAACTTTTAGGAAATCTGAAATCATCCAGACATCTACATTGTTTATAAGGACAATTACCAACTCAACACTGAAATAAGAGGCTTAACGTTAACTAAATGCAGTGGTACACACCTGAAGAGCATGGACTAGGTAGATTGAGGCAGAAGAATCATCAGTAAAAGACCAGCCCAAGTTATATAACAAGACCCTATCTCAAACTCCAAAGTCTCCCTTTGAGAAGCTAAGAAAAAATTTTCTTTTTTAAAATTTCTTTTCTTTCTAATTATGTGTATGGTTGTGTGCTTGTGTGTGGGGTTGTGTACACGAGTTCAGGTGTTCACAAGGATTAGGAAATGTCAGTTCTCCTAGCGCTAGAGATAGAGGTGATTGTGCAACCCAGTATGGGCGCTGGAAACTGGACTTGGGTACTTTTCATGAGCAGGATGTTTTCTTAACAACTAAGCCCCACGGAGTAATTTTCATCCCATGCTCACTGGATTCTGCAGCAATCCCCAAGTTTCTCATCACTTGTCTTTGGACATAATTTCTTTCAAAATCATAGCTCTTTTAATTTCCCCTCTATTTCTAAAAATGAAGTTCCCGAAAATTGCCATATGGGGTTTTTTTTTCAAACAGTAATATGAGTTTTTAAGACTATCAAGTCTTGGAAGTGATAGTTCAAATTTTTCTCAAAGTTAACAGGTTATAGGAATATTCACTAAGTTTTAAGATTTGCTTAATATTTTATAAATAGTTTTTCAAAGGTTTTCTCTTTCTCTTCTGATCTGAACTAAGAATAGCAGCGGCTCAATATACTTGGGGGCATGTACTCTCCACCCACTAGGAAGAGTAGCAATTCTTCTCTTTCAAAGGGGAGGAACCAAGGCTTCAACCGAAGATAAGAAGAACTAAAAGCCAGAAGTTAGCCATCTGCTATACAGAGTGCTCTCACCAAAATCTTATTGGTCAGGACTTTGATATTGGCCATCTTGATCTCAAGAAGTGTGGGGAAATAATACTTTGGTGTTTAAGCTACCCAGTCATTAATATTTTGCTCTAATTAGCTAATCACAGCAACATAGACACAATATTCTGAACTCCAACAAAGAAGACGATAGAGTAAATAAAACCCTTTGACCAGAAAGAAGTGAGATTCCATGGAAACAAAGCCAACACTTCCCAGATGCGTCTGGCTGGAGACTGAGAATACCTCAGAGAGAGGTGACTGGGAAGGTGTGCGTAGATAGGACAAGTCACAGAGAAAATGATGTGTTGCAGCTAAGTGTACCTGCTAGTGTGTAACTCCGTCCTCAATAGCTCATTTTCTGCTGGCATTGCATGCCATTATCTGGTAACACACTTTGTCAGGGCTGAATCAAGGACCCACAGTTATTTCCTCCATGGTTTTAGTTTTGCGGCCAAGAGTGTCATACCTTCACTATGGCCACAAAAATAGCTTCTGAAGTTTTATTCTTCTACTTCACACTTTTCCTTATTTAAACACAAATCCATTGCCACCTATTACGGGATAAAAAGTGGGGTTCTATCTAAATGTACTTTCCTCCAAATACAAAGATGATTTTCTGAGCATGACTTACTGAGCAATTTCCTTTCTCTATTGACTTAGTGATACAATCTTCAATAAATAAGTCCCTTTGTGTTTTCTTTTACCTGTTCTGTGGTGATGATGGTACCATACATTTTTTTCATAAGTTTTTAAGCATTTGCTTCCCATTTTAAAGTTTTACATTTATTGTACATGTCACACATTTGACCTTTCTGGAGTATATAATTCAGGTTTCAGTGGATTCACAAAATAGTGCAAAATATCTCCAAGTATAGTAGGCTCAGTAGTAATGAGCACTGGCTATTCATCCAGAGGACTTGGGTTTGATTCCTGACACCCACAACAGAATCCATGATTATCTGTAACTCCAAGTCTGGAGGTCTGACACCTCCTTCTGGCCTCCATGCACAGGGCACACTGTGGTGCACAGACAGACATGCCGGCAAGATACTCATATCCATAAAATAAAATACAAATTTAAAAACTGTCTCCATCCTTCTTATTTACATCAGAATATTTATATTTGTCACCGGAGAAGGCACAAGTCACCTAGTCACTTGTCTCTGTGGCAAAACCCCTGACAACAGAAACTTAGAAGAAGAAGGTTGGCATTGCCGCACAGTGCCAGGGTGCAGTCCGTCATGGAGGGACGGTTGGCAGCAGGAGCGTGAGGTGGCTGGTCACACTGCATCTGTAGCCAGGATGCAGATGGCACTGGCTGCTGGGGCTTGGCTCCTTTCCTCCTCTTTATTAAGTCAGGGACCTGCCTGTGGAACAGTGCTGCCCATATTTAGATAGAGCTAATCAGCTCAATTGAGTTCATCTAGATTATCCTTCACAACCATACCCAGGGGCTTGTTTCCTTAGTGGTCTTAAATAGTATCAAGCTGACAATCAGGCTTAACAGCGGCAGGCCCTCTAAGTCCTTTAGAAGTCACTTTCTCTCACCTCCCTTAAGGCCCTGGCAATCAATAAGTAATCAATTTAAAACTCTTACAAATTTGCCATGTGGAAATTACATGTGTTTGTGGTTTCTTTGATTTTACCAAATGTTTTCAAGGTCTATTCCTATGGTTGCAGGTATCAATACTCCCTTGACTTCTGTATCTAGATAATAAGAGTCTAGATCATAGACCACGATAATATTTATTTACAGCCTGAAAGACACATGACTAATTTTTACCTTTTGTCTCTTCTGAAAAATATAGGTAAGAACATTCAAATACTAGTTTTCCAGTGACTATGCTTCTAGTTTTTTTAGTTATATAGCAAAGGTTAGAATTGCAATGGTAGATAAACAGCCTATTAAAATTTTAGAGCTACAGAAACATTCTCCTAAAATAGTTACCAATTTTCATATTCCCACCAGTGACAACACAGAGAGAACCCAGTTGCTTCTTATCCTTTCCAGCACTTGCCACTTTCCTTTATATCTCTCATATATGATCTTGGCAACAGCCTGCATTGTTTGGGGAGCCCCACGGAACACCTTTGACCAACACTTCCATTAGATGTAACCCAAACCCAGTACTGGAAGCTTCATTTGATGACGAGATGGCCGGTTGGAGACTTTGTCTTCCCCATTATTTGATGATTTCCATTAGATCACCTTCAAATATGTGTATGTTTTAGGAAGTTTACAGCATTGTGTTTCTGTATTACCCACCAAATACACCTGAATTTTAGCCGTCTCTCCCCACATTCTTTCCCTCGTCACTTTTTCCCCTCCCCACTTGCTCCTCCCATTCCAGATCCTCTCATTCAGCCATAACTAATCTATTCTATTTCCCTTTCCTAACAAGATCTCTCTGTTCCCCCAGTTCCTTACTCTGTACTTGAAATCTGTGATTCTAGAGAATGTAGGTTGGTTATTATTGACTTAACAGCAAATAGACACATATAAGTGACTACATATCATATTTGTCTTTCTGGGTTGATGACACTTCACTCGGGATGATATTTTCTAGTTCTATTTAGTTCTATTTAGTAAGTCTTGTGAATTTCTTGGTTTCAGTTTTTTTAATTGATTTTTACTGAGCTCTACATTTTTCTCTGCTCCCTTCCCTATCTTTTCCCTCCCCTTCAACCCTCTCCCAAGGTCCCCATGCTCCCAATTTACTCAGGAGATCTTGTCTTTTTCTACTTCCCATGTAGATTAGATCTATGTATGTCTCTCTTAGGATCCTCATTGTTGGTTTCAGTTTTTAATCGCTGAGTATTACTTCAGCGTGGTACACTGTAAATGTACCATATTCTTTTTATCCATTCCTCTATTGAGGAACACCTAGGTTGTTTCCAATTTGAGGATATTATAAATAAAGCAGCAATTAACATTGTAGGGAAATATACTCTATGTTAGGATGAGGCATCACTTGGGTATATGCCCAAGAGAGGAATAGCAAGACCTTGAAGTAGATCAAATTCTGTCTTCCCAAAGAACTGCCACATGGATTTACACAGTGGCTGTACAAGTTCACACTCCCTTGGTAGGGGCAATTAAATCAAAGATAATTTATTGCGTTTGTTTCATTATCTGCTACCATTCATTTAGGAACTTGAGTTATCCTTTGGTTATTTTTAAAAGTAGTTTTAAAAGTCAAGAATTTAACTTCTTGTAGAAAAGACTTCTTTTCCTAACAAATTACCTTGAAATCCTTATTGAAAGTTAATTCTCCACAAACAAATGAACTCACTTGGAGAGCCCCAGTTCGAGCCCAGTATCACACAGTCTTGGTTATTATGGGCTTGCATGATTTTTAAATCTTCTCAGGACTGCTCATCTGCTCTGGGTGTCTTAAAGTCCATGTGGATGTCAGCACCTAACTTGGCCATTCTGCAAAAAAAAGAGTCAGGTGATCTATTTGCATGGGACTGTATTTAATCTAAGCTCAATTGACAAGTATCATGTAGTTATGTTTACAATGTCCTCTAACTCAAGAGCATGTCTATGTGGTTATTTATTTGGGTCTTTTCAGTTTCTAACAATGATATTTCGCAATTTTAGCTGTATAACTCTGATTCTTCTTAAATTTATTCTTATGTATTTTATTCCTTTTGATGCCACTGTAAATGGAATTATTTTTAAATTTTATATCTGCATAACCTTTAGCATGTAGATGTGCAGGTCATTGTGGCAGTGGTCTGGCATTATGAGACCATGTTGGACTCATTTATTAGCTATAGAAATGTGTAAGATTTTCTACACACACAATCACACATCCTAAGAAGAAGACGTTTCTACCCATTTTGTACTAGTCTGGACACTTTTGATATTTTCTAGATCAATAGCTCTCACTAGACCTCTAGCATGATGCTATTGAAGTGGCCTCATGGAAGCATTGTATCCCCACTGTGGTAAAGAAAAACTATGTGAGCAAATCAATTTAGAAAAGGGAGTCAGTTGTGCTGATGTAACCCTAGCATGTGGGAGGCAGAGGGAGAAGGATTTCCAGTTTCAGTACTACCTAATCAGACTGTGGGGTGTGAGGGTGTTTTGACTCATCCAAGGCCTCAGGGATTTTGGTCCATGTGGGTGGCCTGTGATGAAGCAGAGCACTGTGGTAGAATGGTGTGGTACAGCAAAGCTCCTGGCCACAGAGTTGTCACCAGGAAGAAAGTGAGGAAGGAGATAGAAACAGATCTATCCTAGCAGAGCAGATATTCAGGGACCTATTTTCTCCATTGAGGTTCCACCTACTAAAGTTTCCACTATCTCCCAATATTGCCAACAAACTGTGAACCTATCAGTGAATCCATAACTGATGATGTCAGACTTCTCAAGATCCAAACATCCTCTTGAGACTCTTAACTTCCCATCTCTGGGCACCCTTGAATGTGGGAACTAAGCCTTCAGCACATGACTCTCCAGGTAGCAATATGTGCCCTTGGCTTTGATTTTGATATTTAATTATGAAAGACTCAGCCTTTCATACTAAAATGTAATGTTCGCAATGCGCAATATGCTATTTTGATTTCAGACATTTAATTATTTGGTAAGACAAAATCCAACTGACATTTTTTAGAAATTAAAATTATTTGTATTTTACAAAATAAAGCTTAAATATTTTTTAAAAAAATATTCATGCATGTGTGTGTATGTGTGCATGTGTGTGTGTACACATATGAGTACCTACGGAAGCCAGAAGAGGATAAGAACCAGAGCTATAGGCAACTATGAGATGCCCAGAGTGGGTGCTGAGAAATTGGGTCCTTTACCAGAGAAGCAGGCACTCTTAATCACTGAATTATCTCTCTATTCCCTTCAGATGTCAAGTCTAAAATATCCTATAATCTGAAAAAATACAGTGGATTATGGCTGTCTTCAATATATATTGCAGTGTGATAGAATGTATACTTTGTGGCATTTGAGCAAATCACGCAGGAGCATAGCACATATTCTGGCTTTCTTTTATGGTCTTAATTACCAGTTTTATTCTTCTCATCACCTAGGAGCTATACTTTATTAAAAAAGTTTTTTATATGCAGTTATGATTTGTTGTACTCGGAATACGACATTTAAAAAACTTAAACCCACAGATCACTAAAATGCCTACTTGACATTCTCTTAACTAAACCTCCAAGTTGTTCTCCTTTCAATTCCCCTGTTCCTCAAGCCTGAACAAACACAAACGATGTAAAGTTCCATCTATTGACCCAACAAGGAACCAGGTGACCAGATAAGGCAAGCACCCTTCTTTGTTTTTGTGTTTTATATCTGGTGTATCTCCCAGGGGCTCATGTTTGGAATACCAGCTGGTGGTGTGTTGTGAGAGGCTTTGGAGCCTTTAGGATTTGAGCCTAGTTAGCTGGGACTGGACAGGAGGAGTGGCCTTGTATTGTGCTTTACCCGTTCTTGTTCTCTGCCACATGAACAGCCTCCCCCACTGTCTCCCACCACCAACCCTCCTTACCGAGATGGAGTACAACCTCTATGAAACATAAGTCAAGATGAACCTTTTCCCGCTTAAGTTGCTCCGGCTAGGAATTCGGGTCACATCAACACAAAAGTAACTAAAATGCAATTTAGTGTTTGTTCTAGATATTCTGTTAATCTGTGCTGGCTCTTTGCTCGCTTATCAGCAAAGCAAACTTTTGATTGGTTGGGAGGGGCTAGCAGATTTCCTGGCTGGAGCATCCTTCCAATCACAAAAGTATTCCTGAGATAAATGTCCCTTGCATATATAAAACTCAAGGCTCCCTGCCACACCAAGTAACCATGTGCACTAGTAACTTCTAAGTCGTGTACTATGGTTTTTCGATATACAATCAATCTCTTCAAAATGTCTCTTTCAGGACTATTTCATATTAAATATGCATCATTCCAGTGTGAAATGTCAAATTTCATGTATTAATGTTGCTATTCATAGGCATCTCATTTCATTCTCCTCATAAGATAAAGCTTTATTCGACTTAAAAATTTTGAGTTTGGGTTTAAATCATGAGTTTGTGTTTAAGAGCATTTATTTCAATTTTCTACTTCACTTAGTTTATTTATTTAGTCAGAAATGACTAAAATTGTCAAAAGAAAGTTGATAAAGTATTTTAATAATTTCAAGTAATTTGTTTTTTATAGAGGCTTTCATTGATAGAATTGAAATGCTAAACCTTCCTAGTATACGTGGAGTAATTGGTGGTAGCAATGTTAATACATTGAATTTTGTTTGTAAATATTTTATAAAGAATTGTCCTATATTTGTAATTTGCTTATCATTTCTATTTTTAAATATTTCATTTTAATCAGATTTTGGTATAGATAAGAATGGTGCCTTGAGCGTTAGATAAAATATACTGTAACACACTATCTGGAACCCTTTCTAAAGCCTTTGACATATGTTGTCCTCTGCAAAGCTCTTGGGAGCACGTGGTGATGATCACAGGAGAAGGGACAGATCCTGAAGTGCATTTTCTCCATCTACTCTAAATAGCCTCTTTCTAATTCGGGCCCGGGCTTCTGACTCGTTCCCGATGACACCTCCCACGTCTACACCCAACGCCCCCACCGTTCTGCTGGGAGATTGTACTACGGTGCTCTCAGCATATGTGTGTCCTCCCCTGGAAGAGGCTGCTGTCACTACAATCCGATTTGCGAGGCAACATTGCTTTCAAAGCATTCTCACCCTGTGTCTTTTCAGTGATGTGCTGACTTTGGTAAAAACGGGAACGGCATACAAATTGTTACACATTAATAGCCAACTGGTTTTCCAGGAAGGATCTCATGGCCCTTTGCATGCTTCTAGGGCCACATGTCAGAGGCAGGCAAAGGCATTTCCTATACTGGCTCCCAGTTTAAAAAAAAAAAAAAAAGTGTGTGTTTCCATGTCTCGCATTTGCCTATCACGTGCAGTGTGACACCTCAATCACACTCATAACAAAAGCCCAATTAACTCTGGTTACATGAATTGGTAAGTTTGAATCTACATGGAATTAACTCATCATCACTCAGTAACAGAGATCACCATTACACTGCAAAGGACCCAGAGAGCTCCTTCAGACAGTGAATGTCATTTTCTTGAAATAAGGTACACTAGCTGACCTATGAACATACATCAGAGGTTCCTTCAGAGCACTGTCCAACTTTAGAACAACCGCAACCCCTCAGGATGTAAATGTAAATTATAAAATAAAAGCTTCCAGGCCAACTTTCCAGTGAAATATGCTTATTGGCATCTCACACACACACAAAAAAAAATGTGTCTAAGTGTAAGCAAACCAAGAGTAGGCTTGGATTATAATCATCCTGTACAGTGTATTATTCTGGTTTTACAAATAATATCCTCTGGCTACTGGTTGAAATGTGCTTTAATGGCTAAATAAAACAGCTGTAAAAACATGTAGTCACTGAGACATATAAGCCTTGTGCAAGCACTTTAACTGTTGTGTAAGCAGTTTAATATGGGATTAAAACCTATTCTGGAGGGAAATCTATTAAGACAAAAATGTTTACAAAAAGGTGAAACTGCAGGATGACCTAAAGAAGGTGAAGTACTATGAGGAAATCCCTTAAGACAGAAGAAACAACACAGAGAAGATTCAGGAAGTCCCTGAAACTGGTGGGATTTTCTAGAGCCCTCCCATCCTAAGAGTAAAATAAATGATAAAGGCTGCTAAGAAAGTCAAAAGAAGCAGCCAGATCTCTGTGAATTCAAGACCAGCATGGCCTACAAAGCAAGTTCCAGGAAAGCCAGGGCCATACAGAGAAACCCTGTCTAATAAACTAACTAAATAAATAATAAAACTATGAGTTACTTTCAGATGAACCAAGATGCAAAAAGACTCAAAGACCAGACCAGACCAGCTGTCAGGAAGAAGCAGAGAGCAGCTGAGCCACAGAGAAGAAATAAAGACCTGCGGAGCTGTCTGGAAAAGGCTCAAATGAACTGAGCAGCAAGGAAAGGCCACTCTCCAACTCACTGAGTTGCCTGCAGGCTGTGCAGTGTGTTCCAGATTCCCAGCTTTTGTGAGCCATCATCTATGCTGGAGTGGGTTTTGGTGATGCAGCTGTCTTTGAGTCATTTCTGCTCCTGTAAGTAACTCCTCACCCATATTCCTGAAAGCAATTCCCATAAAATCCATCAGCTCGCCAAGTTGAATTGTGGTAGCATCTGTACTTTCCTGTGGGGGTCAGTTCCCTATCTGGGGTGAGCAGATATTTGCTCTCATCTCTCCAAGAATAGCATGACACACACCATCTTGGACAACCTGTCACATATCCAGTATGGCTTTGTCCTAAGTAAGATTAATTCTAAAAATAAATCTGAGGCCCCTGTGTTTTAAAAGTGGTATTATTCTTAGACAGGAAACTCTGTCTCGTTTTAAAAGAAGTATTAAGTTACCTTTTTCTATATAACCATTGCAAAATATAAGTAGAGAACTATTACAGAATACGGAAAATACTAGATAAAAGAGGCAAAATATTCTTGTTTTCAAGTAAGAGAGAGTAGCATCTGTGTGCATAACGATTACTATTTCACTGGAGAAACTCCACGGCTGCCATCAACAGCCACAAGGGCTCTTTCCCTTAAACCCATGAATTTCAAATTTGTGATGGATGCTGGACCTCCGAGAGGACCTCACCATTAGCTGAGGTGTCTCTGTACAAAGCCTAAGCACCTAAAAATGCACAGAGACCCAAGAGTCCAGAGCAGATGTTATAAATGCCTTCTTCCGCTCTAATTTCTCTCCTGGTCCACTTTCCTCTCCCTCCACTGCCAAGCAGGGGAGCCAATGCCTTGCAAGCCCCTTCATTTCCTCTGTGTCTCTCACCCTTCAGTCATAATCTCTAAGTTATGCGGTTCCTCCACACACCCACCGTAAGCGACATTAGTTGGGGGAAAATGACAGGATTCCGTTCTAGCTCAGGGCCATTCACCACTGCGGATGTCTCATGCCTGCCTGATGACTACACAACCTTATTTCCTTCTAGGGAAGCCTTTTTAGCCAATGGATTCTATTGCACATCTCACTAAAAGGAGATTTTTATAACACTCCCCTTTGCTCCATGCTTATACCTGCAGATGGTCTGCCTGCCTTCCTGTCCTTGCTCCCTGGACACGATCCAAATAATTCTCCACTTCTCTGCTGCACCAGCAATCTTTCTCTCTATTCATTTCTCCCATGAGTCAACATATATTATGTGTCCTGATTTCAAAATTAATCCCCTGATCTTAGCTTGCTTCACTGCCCATCTTAATTCCTCTTCTTCCTGAACTAACAAATGCAAGAGTTACCCATGGGATTTGTTACTTCCTTCATGACTGGATATCTGACAAAAAGAAGCTGAATGTAGTACGCACTTAGGAAGCAGAGGCAAGTGGATCTCTGTGAGTTTGAGGCCAGCATGGTCTACAGAGCAAGCTCCAGGACAGCCATGGCTACAGAGAGAAATCTTGTCTTGAAAAACCAAATAACCAACCAACCAACAAAAAAAAAAAAAACAAACAACAAAACAACAAACAAACAAAAAACGAGCTAACAAAAACCTGGAGCTATGCCCTGTTTTGGCCCAAAGTTCAGTCTATTTGGCTATAGTGTTCAAGGCTGTACTGTAGAGGATTTGCCAGGTCTGCATTTGTTGAGGATGTCTGGGGCTTTGCTGGCTAATGTGGGCTGGAGAAGAAAAGAAAGGACAAAGCATGCTATTTCATCTCAGAAGCTGCCCGCAAGCTGTATTGTTTTGTTTTCCTTGTTTTCACAGTAAATCACTGTCAAGATGCATACCTGTTCTCTTAGTCGCTGGTCACGTGTCATGTGGAGCAGGATCTGTGTGGCTCTGAACCTGCTCATGAGTTGCATAGCAACCCCAAGTCCTATTCTCCCTGCAGTCTGCCCTAACAATACCCTGTGTGCCCCAGCCTACCCTGCCTTAAAATAGACTGTGTGGTGCCGTGAGTCATGTAAAAATGGTTCTCTAAGAGACAGCATGTTACTTCAACAGCGAGTGCTCATCGAGAAGGCACTCAGAGCGGCTGTGTGATTAAGGGAAAGATACTGACCTCAGCACTAGGAAGAAAATGGCTTATGGGTACATTAAGGAAACATCAAGTGGTCAATGAGACCTTAGAAGAGAATGCAAAGCAAGAACCTGGAAATGGGAGAATATCTGAATGCTTCATGTCACCAAAACAAAATAAGCCAAGCATATGCTTGAAGTTTGTCAGATAATGCAAAGTCCAAAGAATTTTTAGTACATATGCCTGGGCTCTTCTAGTTGATGATAATGGAAGTGTGCCCACTGGCTCCTGGGACCCTGCAGAGGGCACAGGCTGACTGAGGCTAGAGTAGAGACAGACTCCTATGCCTGCTGCACCCCCAGGACTGTATCTACCTACATGGTAAGGGCAGTGGGTGTTTAGAAATGGTCACCAATACTTATTTCCCCAAAGGCCAACTATGAAGTTCCAGTGGAGACAAGTGCCTCTGGGTGGGAAGGCATCCTTTAAAAATGCCAGTGTGTGTCATGCAACAAAATAAGTGACATGGTTTCCCAGTCAAAGTGCAGAGCTGGGGCACAGAGGGAAGTTAGGGCAGCCTGCTGGAAGGGTAGGACTTTGGTTCTACAGATAAGAAAATGCCTCTGCCTCCCGAGTGCTGGGATTAAAGGTGTGCGCCACCACCACCCAGCTGAAAACAATTTATTAAAGTTGATGCTAAAGAGACTCATCTATAGAAATCAAGAGAATGCTGAGCTTAGTCCACATATGTGTATTATATTTTCATATAAATATAATGTCATATAATATAAAAAGTCAGGTATGTTGATGTTTCTTACTAATCACTAACTTCCAGTTCCATGACCAGTTCACTAACTTTTAGATAACATTTCTGAAGACATCTTTAATGCAATCTAATGGCAACAATTAATTTCTGTTATTTCCATTAACCATACTGTGGTTATTTTGGCTCTGCCAAAATATCAATGCCTTTGATATGTGAGCTGATTCTTGTGGCTGATTCCTTGGAGGGCTGCCTGGAGTCTAGCTTGTGTTGGTATCTAGCCCTTGGGGCTTCAACAGAGGTGACAATGGACACCACTCACTGGATTTTTCTCCTTTGAGCATTCTTACTTATTCAAAACCAGGCAGACATGAAGTCTTAGTCTGGTGTTAGAGGAAATGTTATTAGTTTTTTTCCATTTAATTTATATTAGCTATATTTTTATCACACCCATTTTATATATCATCATTTCATTATCATTTATGCCCTGGCAATGATTAAGCATGCATGGGCAGCCTGGTTATGATGGTTCTCCAACTGTTCCTATCCTGGGCAGTCCTAGATACTTGTGTTATTGTCATACCCAAGGTTCCACAGTCCTCCTTAATGCTGCCTAGCCAGTGTTTTTTGTGGCCTTCCTCTTTGCTTTATCCTCCAAGTAGTGCTGTCTTCAGGTATCTGCTGTCATTCACTGTCATAACATGGCTGAAGTAGCTCAAGCTCCCTTGCTGTATCCTATAGGTTTACTTCCTTCTGTAGATGGAGATGGGTCTTAATGTCATTGTGGCATAGCCTAGCACTTCATGTGACGCCTAGAATCCTCCTGAGACATGCCATCTCAAACACATTCAGTCGCTGTTCTGAGGAGCATTTCATTGTCCAGGTTTCAGAGTTGTAGACAAGGCAACTCAAGACAAGTGTCTCATATACTTAAAATTTTGTTGCTGTCTTTATGTCTCTTGCCGACCAGACCTTTCTTAGTGCCTGGAATGCAGCCCTCGCTATCTCTATCTGCCTCTTGACATCCAAAATAATAATTCCCTCCTTTGAACCAATTGTAATAAAGAATCAGAACCTTAAAAAAAGAGAAGGTATTGGTCCATTTAAATTGTTTTAATCTCAACTCCATTGGATTACATATCTATTTTTGTGCCGATATCATCCTGTTTTCATTACTATAGCTCTATGCTAGAGCTTGAAGCCACGGATGTTGATGCCTCTGAAGTTCCTTTATATACAGAATTCTTTTGTCTATCCTGGAATATTTGTTTTTCATATGAAGTTCAAATATTGGTCTTTGAAGGTCTGAATAACTGTGCTAGGATTTTGATGGCGACTGCAAAGTCACAAATTCTAATGAAACATTTTGAAACATTTTTATAAGGTGATATACTTTATTTAGTCATCATCAGATAAGGAATTCACACAAGTAACTTAAAATGAGTTTTTAAGATACAGATTTTTTTTCTAGAAAAGAATGAATCACATTGGATTTAACCAGTTCAACAGGTGACTTTTAATTTGCATTGTTGGCCTATCGTTTTGTCTCTTATCTTGCATTCCTGGTATCTTGAAATAACTCAGGGAAGAGATGAGACATTGCTCTCTGCCGTGGTTATAAATATTAGCTGTGTTGCTAGAACACTCATTTTTGACAGCTGTTAATTTTTTTTTCTTGTAGATCCTTTTGACTTGAGAAAACTCAGAAAATCACAAAGTATTCAGTCTTCCTTTAGGGAGAATTAAATACGACACCAACATTGAAATTTCCTCATGACTGGACTTGAAGTCTGACTAGCTAAATAAGCTATTCGATTAGAAATGCTAGTTTGCAATTCAGGAGCCAAAGACAGATGAATTGAATGTAGCTGTTTTATACACCGTTGACTGAGACTGTCAGTGTCCTTTGATTTCTTGACAGTTTAATTTCAGGTTAACTTTAAATTATCAAAAGTACAATGACGAAAAACTGAACTCTCCTAGGCTTGAGGGTGGAGATAATCCACAGAATGTATCAAGCTTGTTCAAATAAGTTTGTCAGTAACATGATGGCATAGGGGGAATCAATTTTCTCTTGAAAGGTATTTCTATAAGTACTTTTGTTAGAACATAAGAAAAATCCATCCTAAGTAAAAATCATGTGTTATGGAAAGGCAAAGCAGCTGTGCAGAAGCAGGATGCAAATCAGTGTGTGTGTGTGTGTGTGTGTGTGTATGTGTGTGTGACTGTACATAATATATGCATAGATATATATGCATATGTAATAAATACCATTCAAGGGTTTTTGAGAGTTTTTCAGAAACATAGGTAGAAAATACACAGAATATGGAGGAGGGTGCCTGTTCTATGCCAAGGAGATTAAAATTTTATGTTTGAAGACACACTTCAAATAAGTGTCAGACAGTGTGACTAGTGAATGGGGGATGATGAAGTGGGAAACGGGGACCAGAGCCTAACAAAAGCGCTTGCTTCCATTTGAAGACTGATCTGAAAACAGCTCCAGGACAGAAAATCCAGCGACAGCCTGACTCATATACAGGGAGTTCCTTGCAGACTCTCAGGCCTGAGAATCCTGCCCTGGTCCCCACCTGCTCGTCATTCACCATCCCACTGGCTTCTGGGGCCTGGCTACCATTACTGATTCCCTCTCTATTCTTCCACACAAGAATGGCTTTAGAAAACTCTATTCAATCACTCCAAGATTGAAGTTTAGCTTCTCTGTAGATTGCAAGCTATGACAAACAAACAAGTGTGTGTGTGTGTGTGTGTGTGTGTGTGTGTGTGTGTGTAATCTCTTCTGGTCTTACTCCACTAAATGTGAACACAAGAAATTAGGAAGAACAACAGACTCTGTATGGAACTTGGGCCTACTTCACAGCCAAGTGAGTAATCAGTAGGGATTGCCTGTTGATGTTTTCCCTCCTGGTCACAGGACAGCTGAAGCCCATGAGGCTGTCTGCAAGGCCATAAAAGCTGAGGTACAATGTGAATTCTAAGAATCAATAAACAAGATATATTTTTGTTTATTTATACAGAAAGATTTGATTTCAAGGAAGAAATCAGACAAATGAGGTTATAGAAATTAATCGACTATCATGATGTCCAATACATGCTAAGTGCTTAATTATAAGCATGTACTGATAATCCAACTATTCAAAACATTGAAAGTTTTTAAAGGTGATAAATGGCTTATTATTACATTGCTGAATAATAGCAGAGACTGCTTAAATTGACAGCTAATCCCATTTCCATAGCAACAGGAAACTCCTACATATTGGAAATCACACCACTGTTACCGCTCCTTGACTATGAATAGTATAAATGGCAAGGCTCTCCTAGTGTGTGTGAAACACTCCTCTGGGCATCTTAGGTTGTATTTTTAAATAATATCTCACCTATTTTGTGAACTTTTGTATATTTATCCAATAGATTTGGTCATATTCACCTACCACTACCTCCTTCCATCTCCCTCTAATGTACCCTCCCAACTCCATGCCCTCTTTCCATTTATTAATTTATCTACTTATTGTTGTCAATAGCAATTAGTGTTACACATGTGAACATGAGGGTGTGGCTATTCACTAGGGCATGAACAACCACCTGTAGTGATACCCCAAAGAAGAGTGACTTTCTGTCTCTCAGTAGCCATCAACTGCTCACAGCACTTCTACCAAGGTTGAAACCTCAGAAGCCCACCCCAGTTCCTGGTGGAGTGTTGACTGGCTGGATCTTGTCCAAATGACCCTGGGTGCTATGAATGGATGGCAGAGCAGACGTGTTTGGTCAGATGTCTTTGCCTCACAGCTCTTCTCTCCCTTCAGCTCCTACACCCTTTCTGCCCACTGTTCCGCAATGTTCTCTGAGCCTCAGATGGGGGATGTTAACACAGGTATTTCATCCACGGCTAAGCACTCAGCTACACTTGTCACTTCGGCCAGATGTGAGTCTCTCTGCATTAACCACTACCCATCGCAAAAAGAATCTTATCCGACCAAAGTCGCAAGCAGCACAGATCTATCAGTGTAAACAGAAATAGATGGAAGGCAGTTTGACTGCATGACCATTTAACATAACACTGACAACTGGTTCCCTCCAAGTGCTTACAATCATGCATTTTTTAACACGTTTACAGAAATAGAAATAAAATCATTCCCATGGAGCAAGTCTCAAATCC
Source organism: Alexandromys fortis (assembly GCF_014885135.2). Classification (NCBI taxonomy): domain Eukaryota; kingdom Metazoa; phylum Chordata; class Mammalia; order Rodentia; family Cricetidae; genus Alexandromys; species Alexandromys fortis. The sequence continues at coordinate 9,755,156 of NW_026067897.1, forward strand.
AAGCAGAAAGTGGTTGGTTATCTGCATAACATCCTGCCACTGTTGTGCCAGTGGGTACATCTTAACAGGCAGGTGGGGCAGGATTACATAAAGCACACAGTGTCCAGCACTAATAGGGATGGGGAATACTGTACCCAAAAAATACAAACATGGAATGAGATGGGAGGTGAAGAAATCATGGCAGGGGCTGGGGGAGGCTTAACAAAAGGAAGAATGTATGGAAACCTATAATCTTAAGGTAAAAAAATGTAATTGGAGGGGGTAGTAGAACACAAAGAATGTGAGGGGTGCTCCAGATTAAATGTCTGAGTGTGGATGGTGCCAGGTGAGTGAAGGAGATCACAGAGTACGGAGAGCGTTAGCCAAGGTTAAGGAGGTATGAAGAAATCTCTTCTAGTCTGTTTCTCTGTTCCTGTGATAAAACATGGACCAACGTAGACGTGGAGAGGAAAAGCTCATACGGCTCATAGGTTAGCTGCTATCACTGAAAAAATTAGGGTAGGAAGTCAAGGCAGGAACCTGGAACAGGAACATAAGGGGGAACGGTTACCTACTGTCTTCCTCTCTACAGCTTGCTCACCTTGCCCAGGAGGAGCACTGCACACAGAGGCTGGTCTCTCCCACATTAATCAAGAAAATGTCCTACAGACATGCCTACAGGTCAGCCTGATGTAGGGATTGTCCCAGTAGAGTTTCCCTCTTCCCAGGTGACCTGGTTTGTATCAAGTCAACAACAACAACAACAACAACAGCAAAATCTTGTCATCACAAAGCCTTAAGGACTAGACAGAATTCTCTAGCTTGTAAGATAATTTCAAAAAATAAATAAAATAATTATAATAAAGTGTGTGTGTGTGTATACAAGGTTACCTCCCTATGAGCAGTTGGTCAGAGAGGTCCCAAAGGCACACAAAACAACAGAGGCTATTGACAGTGCTCTTGATTCTCTACCACAACTAGATGGTAAATCTCTATTGTTGAAGACACCATTCATCTCTTCAAGATATGTTGCCTATTGAAATGCTTCCCAAATCCAAACACAGAACATTTAATCAACCTTGTCCTCACAGCTCTCTGCAATCCCTCCTCCTCAGTCCCTGGAGAAAACACTGGCTATCTGCTTATGGTCACCATGAATGTCATTTTCTGAGTTGAATGTAAATGGAGTTATATAGCATATACTTCTTAGCATTTGTTTATTTTACTCAGCGTGATGACTTGGGGTTTTTCTTCCCCTTGTTTTGCTTTATTAGTTATTAGTTCCTTGGCATCCATAACATGTGGTGGCACCAGTCCTAATAGTTATATCCATTTTGGACATGAATGGTGTTTTCTTGTTTGTATTTCCTTATTAAGATATTCAGTATATATCCATGGGCTTGTTTCCTACTGATCTCTCTTATGTAGAAAGTGCTAAAAATATCTTATAGTTCATAGAGGATTATTTGATTAATTTTTTAAATTGAAGCTCATCAGCCCTTTTATAATCTGCACACATGGCCTTTGTTAGATCCGTGTACTACATACTCCTCTCATCATGAGCCTTTTTGTTCCTTTTCTTTAAAATATCGTTGATTTTTTTAATCACATTTACTCTCACCTTTCTTCAGTGGTATCCTAAAAATATTTGCCCACAACAGTATTACAGATGCTGTTTCACTTGCCTGTGAAATTTTATAGTTTTTGCTTTTAGACCTGGGGCTGTGTAAGGCATTTTGTGTAATTTTTGTTATGACCTGGATTGTAGGTTACCTTTTCCTCTTTCACAATGACCACTTAGTCTGGTTCTACTTCTTTTTCTTGTTGAATTAAATTGGCAAATTGTCCAGAAATAATTTCATCATACATGCGTTGAAGGTTTGTTTCCAGACTGTATTTATGCAAATGATCTGTATCAGTCCTTTTACTATTACCTCACAGCCTTAAATGCAATGCAATTTCACATACCTGAGTCAAAGCTTCAGATGCCATCCTAGCTGACACAGCTGTACATCTTTACATTTTTTGACATAGGTCTTTCTGTGTTGCCAAGACTGCCCTTAAATGTACGGCTCAAACAATCCTTCTTCCTCAGTCCCTTGAGTCTGTGACTCTACCCCGCTTCTAACCATCACTCTACCCTACCTCCAACCAATATTCTGCCTGCCACATCACAAAAGATCTAGAGACAAAACTGCCTGGGTAAACCATTCTGAAAGTTCACATCTGTGGAGTAGGCTGATTACCATAGGAACACTGGAAATGATCCTCTCAACCTAAATCAAGAAGGAAAAGTGACATTTTATTCCATCAGATTTGCAGAGAATGATGCAGAAGCAAGTAAGCACAACTCCGGCTGGCACCCAATGTGCAGCTACAACTGTGATAAATACAGATACCCCGGGGTGGCATTAGACTGTGCATGGCCTTTGACTTAATTCTATATGAAGACTATAGCAAACCAACTCAGAAAGCAATACTAGACCATCTTGAATGTGAGAAGCCAGGACAATTAGAGGCAAAGGAAATACAGAAAGGGTAGTACAAGGAGTCAGATTTAGATAGCAGCTATGATCATGTGACTAGCTGCAGATAAGAACTTTAGAACTTATACTTTATTATTGTGATATTAATATGCTATAGATATTAATAGCTCTTCTCATTTTTCTATCAGCTGTCACATGGTATTAATAGTAGTTAAACTTTGTGTCTCAGCATTACTGTTGAAGCTGTGACTTAGAAGAATGAACTTTAACCAAAGCAAGCACATGGATATCACATTCTTTTGCAGAGGTGGCAGGGGGAGTTGTTACAACATGCCTTTTACTGAACACAAGATAACTGTAGCATGTTGGATGAAAATTCTATGTTACTATTTTGGATACAGTGTGGTGGTTAGAGGGAGTTGGCTTAGTAGAACATTTTCTAGAAAAGTAGAAGAAGCTGTGTTCAATCCCCAGCACCCATTTTAAAAATGCTGGGCATGCAGCGTGTATGTAGAATCTCAGCAGTGGAGAAACAGAAAGAGGGCAATCTCAGGGGCTTACCATAGCAATGAACTCCAGAATTGATGAGAGACCCTATTTCAAAACGAGTGTTGTAGGAGGCCGCTTGTTTGTTCCTAGCTTCCCAGACTTGAACTAACCACTCAGAAATTATATTATTTAAATCACTGCTTGGCCAACCACTTAAGCGTATTGCTAGCTAGCTCTTATATCTTTAGTTAACCCATTTCTATTAATCTGCATATCTCCACGTGGCTGTGGCTTACTGAGTAAAGTGCCATCTGGTGTCTGTCTCCAGCGGGGCTACATGGCTTCTCCCTGACTCTGCCTTCTTTCTCCCAGCATTCAGTTTTGTTTTCCCCACTTAGGTCTATTCTGTCCTATCACAGACCAAGGCAGTTTCTTTATTCATTAGCCAATAAAAGCAACACACATACAGAAGGACTTCCCACACCACATGAGGAGGAAAGCAATGATAAAAGACACTCTGGAATCTACATACCATGTGCACACAAAGAGTATTTATTGCTGTCAAGGTTGAAAAAGATGGAGTCTGGTGGCCTTGTCTATATTTATGTGTGTCTTGATGGGGCACAATGACTAGAGTTCCATCTCAGGAATCCTTCTCATGAGACAGATTGCAAAGCAACTCATGAAAGGTTTAAAAGGCAGAAATGAAGCAGCATCCATGTGTGTAGCAGGTGCTTTTCCAAGGCCTGTCGGGGTTTATGCTCTACTTCTAGGAGAAGGACCATTCTTTCCTGCAGGCCACTCATGCAATTAGACACGCTAGAAACCTGACCCACAGCCCAGGCCATTCTGGAGGATTCTAGCTAAAGTTTGTGGATCACATAAGTGTTTCTCTCCCTATTATTCTCATCTGGTCCTCCCAGGGGTTGTCCCTGAAAATCCAAAGCCCTATAGATAATAATTAAGCCTCACATGTTCTGTGATAAATCCCTTGTACATTATATCATATAGTGTGCCTCTCATACATAATTCACATGTCATATATAATCTGCTATGCTATTTAACATAAAATATGTTGCTTGTCAAAATGTTTTAATAATTCTGCCTCTATAATTGAACTCTATGATACTACACTACATAAAACAAAAAACTACATCTCCATAAAATTTAATTTACAATTAGAGTTTGTGTTTCTTTGGGCTCAAATGAGTTTTTTCTGATTCTCATGTACAAACAAGACAATATAATAGTTTCCCACTTGCTTTTAAAACTGATTCTAAGGCATTATTTCCATTTTAGTTTATATTCCCATGTGTGGAGTTGTTCTTAAACCATTTTCTAAATGGGAGATGCTGATTTCACATTATCATTAAGGCAGCCAATTTGCATTTTGTATTTCATTGTTTGCCACCAGGTTCTGGTAGGTAACCGAGAACAATTGCAATTGTTTAGATTATTTGAGAAGGAAGTTCTACAGGACATCTCTGATCATCAACTAAAAGAGAGGTATCCATACCTCCTACCGGGCCTTTTATTTCACAACCCGTGGCTTCAGAGAGGAGCAGCATCCAATTAAATGCTTTCATATGAATTTTCTATTTGTATGAATACACACACATGCGGTGGGAGTGGGGAGCTTTTGTGACTTGTTGGTCCGTCTTAACAGGTAAGGTCACATTTTTAACATGGGTAGTCGTGGGCTCTTAGGCATCAACCCCTGATGTGTCCTATCTTTTGCCTTCATGCTTGAACAAGCACTGTGTCCCCACTCTTTGTAAAAGGCACACACACAACCATCAGATGCAAAATTGCGTCTTAAGATACTCTTCAGACAAAACATACTAGCATCCCGCTGCTCACCAACTGCCATGCTCCACTGGCATTCAGGCCACTGTGCAGAAAGCCGTATACATTTAAATGGCTTTGCACGATCACAACAGAAGCCCTTCGAAAACAAACTGCTATGTTATCGATGGTGGGCTTGGCGGCACCTGCTGCTATTGGTCCCCTGCACCCAGCTGCTGGTGTTTTGCCTCGGTGATTTTGTTTCCTCATAGTGGGGTATAAAATACCAGCTAGGGTGAAGGAGAGGGGTCTGACAAGTCTATTACACAGATGCGACACCCAGAACGCAGAGAGTCATCAGACAACGGGGGCTCCTCCACCACGGCGCTGGCAGATCTTCTTCTTCTGTCGCAGGGGTGGGTTCAATGAGCTGTGTAGAGTGAGTTTATAAACTGCCTTCACTGACAATGCTTTCAGCAACTGCTTAAATGAGCTATATTAAAATGACTGCCATAGATGCTTCAGATGAACAGTCAATTACCAAAACGAATCTACATTTTGCGACCCAACTGGGTAATTATATTGTGAAGTAGGTTTTTAAAAGTGTCAAGTATATTCTCCAAATGGAAAGGAACAATGGGATGTATCATCACTAAATGTGAAAGGGGGTATGAGCCTGTGCAACCTTTCACCCATGTTACATTATTAATATAATTTTCTGCCTATTAGCTAATCTTTGGTGGTTCCTACACACCTGCTGAGAGTGTGGGCTTTTTCTTTTACAGCCAACAGACCGCAGGAACTTCATAGCCTGAGCAGTGGTTCATTTCAATTGTCAACTTCACTATCTTAATGAATGCTTGGAGTATTAATGAGGCACAGCTTTGGAAGAGACATGATGAGAAAGAAAGCACAACTCTGAATGAGGATGGCACCATCCCACCCAACAGGTGTGGATCCTGAACTCATCCGAACAGGGAAAGGAGAAAAGCAGCTAAACATTAGCATCCCGCCTCTCTGTTTCATGGTTGGCCCCATAGATTAAACCACTCCTGCAGCCATGCCTTCTTCCTAGGGATGGGTTGTAGCTTCTGAACTCGAAGACAGAAAAGGCCCTCTTCCCAGTGATGGACGGTAGTCTCTGAACTCTAAGCCGGAGGAGGCCCTCTTCCCACCAATCAGTCTGTCAAGTGTCTGCCACAGCAGTGAGAAGCATGCTAAGAGAAGACGATGGAGTTTACACTTTCCTGAATCTTCCTCTTCTCGGGTTCTATCACTGTTTCTCAAAAGCCCAAGCTCAGACTCTAAGCAATACTCCCAACTCTGCCTCTTGTCTGTTGTCTCCTGTGTGCCTCCCTCCTGTTCACACTCAAGATGACCCAAGATGCAGTCCAAGGACTCTGTGTAAGGACAGAAGCCGACATCCCCACAGGACAGTGTTTGTGTTCCCATTTCACCTCTCTGTTCCCCTAACGCTTTACCCTGGCTACATTTACAGACAGTTCTGTTAGTCTAGGGATATAAATCAGTGACAGACAGTATGCCTAACATGCTGTTGCCTGTAATTTTATCATGAGCATTAAAAGTTAATGATGTTACCTGAACTCTCATCCCTGTGTAAATAGCTTGTACAGAAGTTGTCATGAACAGATTCCATTAGTCTTTTAACTTGAAGTGTTTGTAACCTATCAAGAGCATTACATATATATATATATATATATATATATATATATATATATATATATATTAATAAAATGGCTTCCCCAAAACCCAGGCCTATGTGTTTAAAAACAAGATCTCTGAATGTCATTTGATACTCAATTTTCTTCTGTCTCCTTGTTTCTCCCACTTTGTCAAAGTTAAACCAACTCACAATTACCTATAAATTGTGCTTCACAGAATATTTTTTAGCCCAAGTGATTTGAATATTCATTTTGTCTTGTTACTTCATCTACATTTGTCCATCCGAAAGAATTGTATTCTCAAAATAATTTTATGGATTATGAAATAACTTTATGGGATGGGGTACGAGGGTGATCACTGAAAGAGGACAGAGGATAGAGGTCAACTCATGGCACGGGTGCTGCTGCATAGCTGTCTTCTGATTATGAAAGTAAGTTCACGTGTAACTTACATTTGCACAGATTTAAAGGTTAAGCATTCAAAAAGAAGATCAATCCACTTAAATCATCGTTGAATCTTCATTTGCTCATTGTCTTTCTGTTAGCTTATCTTCCCGTTCTTGTAAATGCAGCAATAGGAAATAGACTGAGGGCATTACGGAAGACCTGAGGCAGTGGACGCTTTCATCATAGATGTCTCCGGTCACAATTACACGGACAGGCAGGTAGACAATACGCGCATTCTTTGAGCAGAACTGACTTACCCTAGAGCTCCCCCCATTGATGGGCTTCCTGATGGGCTATCGGCCGGGTCACATGGTACAATCAGAGAGACCTAGAAGAGTATCTGATGAGGCTGCATTTGATTGTGTGTTGTCAACAGCAAAATTTTCAAGCACTGTGCTGGAGGCCTGGTAATGACTCTGTAATTAATATAATTCAAAGGACTCACATAGGTGGTCTCATGTCCTTCCTATCAAAGACAGTTAATAGTCCACAGTTACCAAAGCTACTTTATCCTGGTGCTTCTTTATATCAGAAAGAAATGAAAATTAACAGTGGAATTTTGCTGGGAGGTCATTGGCCAATCTGTGTCTATTTTCTATGCATGAGTGTATGATGTATATGCTTGCACACTAATCCTTGCACATGCATTTACATTTATACCATGTTTATGCAGGCACATACTCTCACATTTTGGAAAGAACCATAATCTTATAAGGAAGTGAAATTACATATGTGTGAAAATCCAAGAACAGCGGACACAATGAGAATGAGCCCAGCGGTCACTCCTAGGTAACCAACTTTGGTATGGCCTGTTCTACTACTTCACTTGCACTTGGAGTAAGAAGAAATATCCAAGGAAAGAATAGCAATTCCCTCAGAATAAGAGCAAGCTGAATAAAAGGCCGGCAGGAAAGGAGCCCCTCACATATCTGCCGTAGTGCAAGCGGATTTAATAATGATATTTATCCAACATCTCTGCTGCATCTGACCTGATGTTGGAACAAAGGAAGCAACAACAAAAGACAGATCACACCTTTAAGGACTAAACAGACCTATAAGCACAGTCATGGCATTACACCTGGCAAAGGACATATAACATCTATTTGACAGTTACTTTTACCCTAATTTTAGGACAGTGAGCCTTTGCAGTTTCCTGAAGACAGCAAGTTGTACTGTTTGCTGTGATCTGAGAGAGCAAATCTAAGAGATATTTTTATTTCTTTCCATTTGTTGAAATATAAACACTCATTCCTTAGTATCCCCATGGGATGACTTCCAGGTTCCCACTCAACCCTTCAATCGCTTGTAGATACAAAATCTAGAGATGATCCTTGAGACTATCAGATGACATTGCACTTGTATTTCCTTAAGTGTATTTTAGTTATCTTAGCTTATTTATAATGCCTGGCACAGAATAGCCATACTATAACATATGATAATGTAGTATTTACAAAATAATACCAAATGTGTATTTATTTGGCATAAACAACATACATGTATTTATTTATACCTTCATCAATTTCTTTACTAGTACTTTCAATCTGAAACTGGTTGAATCTGCAGAAGCAGACCCCACAGGTAAGAAGCATACCCTGGCAAGAAGAATTCTCAATGTATGGGCTTCAGAGATCAACTAGATAATCTTAAAATATGAGACCCAGTTATTCTTCTTAACCCACTTGGATCTCCCAATCATTACACCCTCATTCTAACCAACTAGCCAATGACCTTACAACACAGCCAATAAATTGCAATAGAGACAGAAAATAATGCCCTCCCAGCCTGTGGCACAGAAGGACTCCTCAGTGGGGTTGAAGACACCATGCCTCTAATCTGGAATTCTTCAGTGTCTCTGGGGCTGATAGCATCCAAAGCTTTACCTCTAAATGAAAGGTGGGCACCATAGTTCAGCACAACTTCATCCACGACTCTTCCGTTCCCCTAGCAGGATCATATGATTCTGGCTGGCAACGCACAGAGTGAAGCATGAACCCCAGGCTGTTTCCTGGGATTCTCCAGGTGTGGTGAGATCATGAAAAGGCAAGAAATTCAGCAGGTGATGATAAGTAAAAGCTTAGACTGGAAAAACGTGGTGAGGAATGATTGACTGTTGTCACAGACTAAATCCAAAATGATGGGATTGGGTAGGGCACATCTAGAAGGTAATGAAGCTAAAAACCATCTCACAATCCAATGAAATGAGATTACGACCCTTACAACAGAAAGCACTAGAGTTTGTGTTCTTCCTCTGTCTGCACACCTAATGAGCACACCACAAGAAGGTCTTCATCCACAGCTGGAGGTAGACCATTGCCCAACACTAGATCCCCAGTACTTTAGCTTTGGCCTCTCACCTTCTACAGTATTAAGAGTGAAAGTTTATTGTTAAGCCAGCCAGGCTGTTTAAATATTGCATGGTGGTCTGAGAGCATGTCTTAGGGCGTGGCTGTTTATGGGAGTCTGTTAGACAGAGACACTAACCAATAATAAGGTTCATAAGCAAATCTGCTTGTAGGAAAGATGATCACTTTACATGCAGCTACACCAAACAGGATGATGGAACTGTGAGACATAGGGAGTGTGGCTCAGGACCCAGGCCTCAAACATGCTTGGAAAATCATTCACAAGGAGTTATTAAGGATGGGTGATATTTCTTTGAGCATGGACACGGGACCGTGTCCCGAAGTCCATACATGCCAAACTTTGACCAATAAGTAGGCTCATGATAGAAGGTCAGAAGGAAAGGTCAAGAGAATCCCAGGAGATTGCAAGTCTGGGTTTGGGAGGAGAAGGGGTGAGCTGCTTTTAGCAGCTGGCAATGTTCACAAGTGTGCTGATCCTCCTGCCCTCTCCTGACCTTCTTAAACCTGGTTTGTGCTGACGGAAACAGGAAGTACTGATAAATCTCTGAGTTTGTCACCCAAATCCAAATACATTATGATGACACAACTGATATCCCTGTCACAGGAAATGGGACCCTTGAGAGTTCCTTTTATACAAACTCAGTAACAGCAGTCTCCATATAATTAGAAATTAAATCAGCATCAGTGTGGAATATAGAACAAGCAGCCCCCGGAGCTGTTCTGAGAAGAGAGGGTATTGGGTATTCTTGGGCTCCCATATGAATCACTTGATAAAGAGGAGGACGAAGCTGATAGACCAAAATTGAATAAGGAAATGGGAGTTCTCACTTTTCCATTCTGAAACATGAGCGTTGATTACTGATGTCAGTTCATCAAGGATTGAAACTAACCCTTGCCGATTGCATTACTCAGGGTTCTCCAGGGGATTATAATCAACATGACTTATTTAGAGTATTAGACTTGGACCCATGATTATAGAGGCTGAGAAAGAGCCATGGTTTGCAAGATGTGGAGCGAGCCAAAGAATCTAGGAATACAACTCAGCCTGAGGGTGAAGGCTAAGTATAAGGAAAACCAACATCTGAGAGCAGGAAGTGATGGATACCCCAAAACAAGAAGGGAAAGAGAACAAAAATATCACCCTTCCTTGCCTTTTTGATTTATTCAGGCTTCTATGAGATTGGGTGATGTTTCCGTACTGGTAAAGGTGGACCTTCTTCTTTTAGTCTACTGACTGTAATATTACTCTCTTATAACAGAGACACCCAAGCTCTCCAGGTTCTTTAGCTTGTTCAGTTTCCCATATAACATTAACTGTAACAAGCACAACCCAACTGCGCTAACACCAGCCACTGTGTGCACGTACACTACATACACATACAATTATCCCATAATCCTTGTGTTATGGACCTTGTCATTATGAGTGTCTGTGATGTCTCATAGCCAGCAAGCAGTGGGTATAGGGTTCACACACAAGGGATCCAGGACCAGAGCCAGTCAGTACTGCTGACCAGGCTGACGGTGTTCAGGAAGACTTGAACCCCATATAAGAAAGGACACAGACATTGGCAGATCCTCTGAAATACTTGTGATGCACCTGCTGCCTCCTGGCACAACTACCTTCTTCCAAGCAGACGTCTCACTGCTAGGTAACTGAGCAATACATCTTGCCCTGTGATGGAAGCAGCGTTACCGAACCGTAGAGGTTCTTTACTCTTTTAATGTGCATCCATAAACAAATTTGTTCTAAGTGTATTGTAACTTAAGGAATTTTCTTCATAGAATTTACCTTTATCCTATTCACTGAGTGTTTTACTATTCCATACCCAGCTGGGTTAGTGAGCAACAGTATGTTGCAACACTCTGGAGAGAGGTGGAAAAGTTGATTATAGAGTCTAGGATTATAACTGGGCAGAATCCTAGTACTAAGACAGATATGTGCACCTCCCACATCCACATGCTAGACTTTTTCAATTGCCACCACTCAACAACAGGAAGAGAAAGGTTGTCCTGAAGTAGAAGGAAAAACAGTGAACACAGACACATGGGCATGGGAACAGCAGCAGGGCACAGGTACGCTGGTGGAGGCATATCCAGTGGGGCTTCAGCCCAAAAGCACAGTGAGAACTCCAGGTGCAGAAGCCTCAAATGCAAGGCTTACAAACCTGTAGCTACGAACTTCTATCCACACACACTCCAAGGCCATCTCAGACTGCAGCCCTCCACCTTCCTTAGTTATGTGGCATGAGGATGACCCGTCCACTAGGGTGACCCTCTCACACTATAGTCTAATTGGCTTTCAGGCAAATAGGGGGAAAAAGCTTCTCTCTGTGGCCCAGGAATTTATACTTGTGACAATCTTCCAATGGATCACAATGAAAATCAGCAGCTAAGCATCAATAACCACTTCCTCCGAGTAAGGACAGATGGGAGTCTGCATGTTACAGCCCTCAAGCTCAGCATGGCTCTACAGATGAACACTCAATTTGAGAGGAATCACTAACTTTGGAACCCAACTAAGTGACAATTTGTAGCATGAAAACATGATTCCATTCTTCTTGCTAATAGATTTGTGTTGTAAAGAGTTCTCAGCTAATTACATATTTTGAAGTTCTGCCATAAAGGAACTGGAGACCTTGCCCTACTTTTGGGGACAGGTCCACTATGATGCCTTGCTATTGCCTCTTACATGCAGAGCCTAAGACATCTACTAGTTAGTCACTTAGAATCAAGTTTCATAGCTCCCTTTTCAGTGAACAATGACACAAAATTTCTGTAATGCTCAAATTTGGAAAATAAATAGTTTTTATATGTGTACCTAGTATTGCAAAAGTCTGTGACCTTGCTTATATTTACCTTAAAGGAAACAACAACAACAGCAAAAAGAAAAGCAGCAAAAACTAAACCAAAGCAACTGTCATTTGTACTTTTCCTTATCTATGCTTGATGGTTGGAATTTCTCGCTTAATACACAAAAGGAGAAAATTTAATTCAAACTATGCTAACCCAACATATAAGTAAAATCTAGGGAGAAAATACCTAATGGTGCTAACAATTTGGGTGATAAAATTTAATATGTATAGAAACATTTTGGAGAGAGATTTAGAGGATATATTTGTTTTATTTTATCATTAATTATTCTATTATTAATTAAACATGTTACTTGACAATTTTAGAAACACATGTTAATCCCCCAAACTAGTCATCTAAAAAAAAACCTATCACTCTACAGTAATTGCATATAATGATGTGTTTCATAAGGACATGTTAATTCAAGTATATAATTCATTTATCCCCATTTTCTCCCACCCATGCTATTTCTACTTACATGCCCAACAAAATATTCCTTCTATCTTCATATCATATTAATGTGAGATAGAGTCTCCTACATATTACAGGGAATCTGTACCCATGAAATCTCAAAAGTATGGTTGCCTAAATAAAACAGAAAAATTACATCACCAACTGATATACAAAAATGGATGACATAAATTTCACAAGATGCCATCCCCAGATGAACAGCTGTAGGCAATAAATGGTTCCTGGAAGAAGGAGAACGAGCCTTCTCCGGGGATGAGCCCAGATAGGTTATCCAATCCCAGAAGGGAAGACCTAAACACCTATGAGCATGAATAGACTCTAAGTTTTATAAATATTATATATGTGTGTGATGCATATATAACACATATGCATATATGTATATACATGTATATAGTAAATTAAAAAATAAGAGGCTATGAATTTGGGAATGAGAATGAGGGGGACATGGTATGGTCTGGAGAAATGAGAGGGATGGGAATGATGTAAAAATCGTACTCATATAGGAAAGTCTCAAAAGAATAAATTCAATTAAATAAAAATGGCATCGTGATTCATCTCACTCCTGCTAAAAGGCCAATATTGCCGAGATTTCATGGGTGCAGTTTCCCTGTTCGTTGTAGAAAATGCTGTGTCATGTAAGACATCCTGGTCCTCTGGCTCCTACAATCTTCCCAGGGCCCTCTGTATAGGGAATATATTGAAGATGTAACAACTAGGGATAGACACCCAACATCAATTGTTCTCTGGATTTTGACCAGTTGTGGCTCTCTGTAGCAGTCTCCATCTGCTGGGGGGGGGGGAGATTATTTGATGAGGGGTGAGAGCTCCCTTTATCTGTGGGTACAAGGATAAGTATTTAGGATACAGTTAGAAATTATATTGGCTTAGGGATGGGCAATAGCAGGTTCTCCTCATATATTCTAAGTGTCATTCCTCTGTCAGAGGGAAAGCTATCAAAGATTTTCTCCAAGTCTGTGAATTCTTTCCTTTGCCTGGAAGGAGACTAACATTTTACACATCATTTCTCAGTTCTTTGATAATATTTCTTGAGTTATTAGAGTACTATTCTGAAAGGCCTTAACTTGTGCCTATGAGTTGAAACAACTTTCCCTGTGTTTTTCTCTGGAGAGTTTCAAGTTCTACATTAAGATCTTTGATTATATTTTAATTCATTTGTATATAGGGTGAGAGATAGGAGTCTAGTTTTATTCTTTCTTCTGTGGACATCTAGTTTTTACAGGTACTTTTGTTGAAAAGTTGTCTTTTAGCCAATGTATGTTTTTAGCATCTTTGCTAAATCAGGTGGTTATAGCTCTGCCATTATATTCCTGGGTCTCTTAGTCTATTCTATTTGTTGGCAGAGATTTCTAATTCATTTTCTAACCATGCTGACTCAAAATAATCACACAGAAACTATATTACTTAAATCATTGCTTGGCCTGTTAGCTCTAGCCTCTCTCTTATTGCCTAGCTCTTACATCATAAACTAATCCATTTCCATTCATCTATGTCTCGCCAGCTGTGGCTTACCGAGGAAAGTTCTGTCTGGCATCCAGTGTCTATCTCCAGTGTGTGGGGGGGAGGGGGTATATGGCTTTTCTCTGACTCCTTCTTCTTTCTCCCAGCATTCAGTTTAGTTTTCCCCACTTAGTTCTATTCTGCTAAGCCACTAGCTGAAACAGCTTTATTCATTAACCAATACAGAAGGACTTTCCAGACCATTTCCCCTTTTCTGTTCAAATAAAAAGGGAGGTTTTAACTTTAACATAGTAAAATTACATATAACAAAACAGGTACCAAGCAATAATTACAGTTATAATATTCATATCTAACTTTATCTTTTATAATAACTAATGAAAACGATATCTATTCTTCAACTCCATCAAAGACTCAAGAAAGATATAATATTACCAAAGTAAACAGGAAGTGCATTGTAAGCAACTTCCAAAACTAGAAATGGCAAAGACATCTCGCTGCCTGTGTATCTGAAATCCTTTTCTGTCCAGGAGTGCTTCTTAACTTTCTGCTTTTGTGCTAGTACCATGGTGCTATTGTTACCAAGGCTACGTAGTATAACCTGACATCAGATATCTTTACCTCCTGTGTTCTACCATTTATTTGTTGGCTCCCATTCAGTATTGAAAGTGAAAATCAATTTTTTTAAATCAATGCCACTTATATCTTATTTTTCTTTGATAGTGTTACTTACAACAATTCCAAACTATTTGTCATAACTTTCTCTGTTAATGGCAGAAAAGAACCACTCCTAGAGAAATGAGGAGCTTGTGTTGCTAGGCAATAACACCTCACAAACAGATCATTCACAAGAAAGAGAAGCTACAGGAAGTACATTCAGCAGTATGAAGTCCTGAGATACATTTAAGGAGGAACCATTGTCTCATAAGACCCTGTGGAGATTTTACTTAAAACTTGATAGCCAGAAGACATCTAGAAGTTTGACAAGACTTTAGAGTATTCTTTTCAAAGAGCATGAGCATCACAACATATAGAGATTGTTATAAAAATTTACGAAGATGATTTTGATATTCCAAGGTGCTGTGCTTCAGTTCTCTGTAATGAGAAGAGTTTGTTCAACTCAGCCGATTGTTCTCTAGACCAATGAGTAGACATTCAAGTTGTCAGTCTGCTCTTAACTGTGCCCCTGACAATCTATCCATGGGTAAGGAAAATGGAAGTTCCTCATTAATGCTTGTATTTTATCGGTCTTCTCCATTCTGTGTTCCCACATCTTCTAATGTAGAAAGTTACATAAATAAGTAAAAAACATAGCAATGCACTAACACTCATGTCTTAGTTTGTGTTTCTATTGTTGTGGAGCACCATGACCACCACAACTCTTATAAAGGAAAACATGTAATTGAGGTTGTGTCTTACAGTTCAGAGGTTCAGCATGCAGGCAGACATGGTACTGGCTACATCTTGATCAGAAAGCAACTGGAAGTGGTCTATGACATGCTGGGAGTAGCTTAAGCATAGGAGAACTTAAAGCCCACCCCCACAGTGACATACTTCTCCAACAAAGCCACACCTACTCCAACTTCCAAATAGTTCCACTCCCTTTGGCAATCATTTTCTTTCAAACTACCACAACTCAAGTGCATTCTTTAAAAAAAAAATTACTGTAAAACATGATCAGAATGTATGTAAACCTCTGTCATCCATACATAACTTTGTGGAAATAATTATTAAGTACTATTTGCCTTGCCATTGTAAAATGTGAAGCTGCAACTGAGGTCACAGCTCCTAATTTCCTTCACTCCTAAATAGTGGCAACCAATTGACATAAAAATAAGGAAATGCAACAGAAGCATTTAATAATTAATTGGGTTATTGAAGATTTTCTTATCAAATCAACATAAAGCAGCAAGTGCCAGTGCCCAACCCTTACATTATATGTGTGAACGTGATGAGTGATTTTTGTGTACTGATAACTAAAGAATGTAAACTCAAAATTAGGATGCCTGTACCCTTGTTTTATAAATTTTATGCCTATTCTTGGACAGTTATGTGGTCCAATGTAAGGTACAATACTGCTGAAGTAGTATTTATTTTAGTATTAGTATTATTTAGTATTTGTATTTAGTGTTTATTTATTTACTTATTATTTATGGATTTGACATTTAAGTCAATAGAGAAACTGGTGAGATGACTCAGTAGTAGGTAGAGATGTTGGCCTCTTTAAGTCTCATGACTGGAATTTCATTCCTGGAACCCACATGGTAGTACAGAACTGACTCTAGAAAATTGTTTTCTGACATCCTTATTTGGCTATGACACATGTAAATGAATATATATGCACACACACAGACACACTTGCATGCATGCATACACACATGCACACACAAAATAAATGCAATATAATTTTTAAAAGCCAGTTGACACAAGTTATTTCCATTTTACTTGCAATAAATAGATCTTTCAAATGGGAACTACATGCATGTCAATGCAACAAGTAAAAACGTATCTACATAGAGAATAAGGCAAGTGGGATATAGTTTTCATTTCCTTTAGCTTGTAGAAGAGGAATTTGGTAAGCAGAAATGTAACATCACTCACTCAGCTTTCAATCAAAGACATCAATGGAGTCTATGTGACAAGGCTCTCATCCTAGAACTCTATTGCAGTCTTACACTACAGCCTTACGCCTTCTTCGAACATCTTTGAGTCTGAAATGCTTCTTCGTAGCATAGAGTATTTCCACCAAGTTAGTTCAACCTCTTCAGCATGATCACGTCCAAGGTGGCCTGGTGGTCAGAGTCCCAGTATCCCATAGATCTCTTATGCTGCTCTATCTGGTCTCTAACATCCCTGAAAGTTCTGTGAAGAAGGCACATCTGCCTGCAGTGGGAGTCAAGGACTTCAAAAGTTGGAACCTGAACCTGCACTGGTATTTGGTATGCTCCTCAACAACACCTGTTTTCCCAATTTACCCAAATGTGGATGAAAAGGTTCTGCTTTGAATTCCATCAAAGATATGCCTTCTGGATTCCTATTTGTGAACAGATGAGGCTTATAAACACATCGACACTTACCAACTGTAAGACCTGTGAAGACCTACAGTTTCCATTTGCACCTTCTTCATAATTAAAATGCAAATTAAGATGCTTCTTTGATTTACTCTGAATGATTAAGACAAAATGTGATGATAATGTATGTAAAAGACATTTAACTATAAAAAGCTGTGCCAACATATTCTTTGCCCCACTGCTCATATTTCTTTCTTAATAGGTATTCCCAGATCCAACTCTATCATCATATTTATCTCTGAGATACCATGCTATTACAGTAAATGCTGTATGTTTGTCACCAGTATTTTGCACATTGCTGTATAGACTACTGGCAGCCAATGAATAGTATGCCTAACCTAATCCTCATCATTTTTACTGGAAAATCATGCACTGACCATTATTTATTGAATATTGTTTTTTGGAAATTTAAAATTATTTACATTATTTAAAGTAATATAAATAAGGTCTTGATGCAGTGCAAATTCTTACCAAATGGATTCCTTTTGTGATGTCTGTAAGTTTAGTGTGCACACTGGTAATTATTAGATATAATCTGTATTTTGAAGGAATTACCATATAAATGTGTTGGGTGAAGGATTGCTTATGAGTAACAAATAAAAGCTTTAATCACTTATTCCCCTTAGAACTGAAATTTTAAAAAGAATATACTATTCCTTACCTTTCCCATATAGTGAAACACTGTTGCTGGAGAAATGTGAACAAATGTCTACTCATTCTAGATAGGGAATCAATGTCAAACCAAGGTAACACTACTACTAAAGTCCATATCAGTGAAGCAATGAATCTATTGGTGTTATTTACAAGAGGAAGGCTTAGGGGTACTTACAGGAAAATGGAAGATTCAAAGGCAGGTGCTTCACTGAAAAGCCCACCTCAGCACAGGAATGACTTACAAAGGTTAGAACCATGAAGCTCTTTGCATGATTTGCAGGCAATTCAACAGACTAGAAGGACTCTTCCTTGACAGTTCTTACCATTAATCTAACCTCAGGGAGAGAATCTGCTAAGTTTCGGGGATTTCCTGAGACTTGTGAGGTTTTACTTTCTGAGTTCTAACGAGCCTCTCTTTTGAATTTCCTGAGAATTGAACAAGCTTCTTAAGTGTTAACATGTTTCCCTGTAGGATGGAATGTTCCAAATCAGCTCAAAAAAAATTCTCACCTGTGAAAGCAGATTTGCAATCTCATATTTGCTCAAGCCACGCCCAGTAAGACAGTCTACTTCCTATTTCCTGCATATCAACATGTAGCAGTTCCTTCTCCAGCACCATGTCTGCCTGCCTGCCTGCTGCCATGCTCCCTGCTATGATGATAATAAACTAAACATCTGAAACTGTAAGCTGCTACCTCAATTAAATGTTTTCTTTTATAAGAAAAAAAATCCCCATCACATTATGTTAGCGGGAGAATACATCTATTAGTGACCCAGGACCTAAGTAGCTTTCTTCATGAGCATAGGGTTTTTTTTGTTTTGTTTTGTTTTTGTTTTTATTTTGTCTTGTTTTCATGAGTGGTTGGCCAAACTGCCTCTTAATTCTGAAGAACTGAATGGGGAAATGAGGGCACTCTGGACAATTGAGCACATGGGAGCAAATGACATTCTAAGGCTCCTTTTCTAGTGTTACAGCTCCTTCAATAACTGAGTTACAAGTCTACAGTTCAGCAAGAAAGCTTGATTCATAGGCCAGCATGTTCATGGTTATGCAAAACACAACAATATTAATTTTCTTCAGAAAAACATCTGAAATATGGGAACATCATTTGTCCTAACTATTCTCTAGACAATGAGAAAGGTCTCAGGCATTCCTGTAGTCCTTCTTATGACATCGGCTGGCACTGCAAATTCTCTTCTAGAGAAATATTAACATTGGATATTCCCATGCCCATGTCATAAATTTGTTGTGTCTTCACATAATCCTTATTCAAACTCCAACAGCTTTCATTTTATTTGACTTAATGGTAACCAAAAATGTTGGTTCTAAACATGTACACATTGTCTGCTTTATTGCCTTTTCTTTATTAAGTATTAGTGTAAGATGACATATAACTCCAAACAATATGTTTATTTAGCCAGAGCAAAAAAAAAAAAATAACCGCAGGTAGCAAAATCTTTTCAATATTTTTAAAATAAGTCAACTGTTCCATAAATATATGACATATAAATCTGTCAATAATATTTTAGTGGCATCTGGGAGAGACACGAAGACTTATGCATGATAAGTAAGGCTCAACCACTGACCTATATCTAAGTCTTATATTTTTCACATATATTTCTTTTTGTATTTCCAAAAACGAATTGCAGTGACTATTATACTTTTAAGGTTCCTTACTATAAAAAAAAAAACTTGAATCTAGATATTGATCTATCTCCATATACACCTGGAAAGGTAATTGTTTTAAAATAGCATTAGTACCAAAGCTTAACGTTACACCAACATGACTGCCTAAACATGAGCCAAACAAGGACAATAGTGGACATGCAAACTTGTACTGGGGAAACCTCAACGCCACACAAAGAACTACAGGTAACTGAGAGTTTCTGAATAATAGAAATGGTCTTAGAGAAGAACACATCAACTGCTTATCCAGTGTCAAATGGGAAACCCTGAAAACATACATACAAGTATTATTATACAGACTGAGCAAGTTTCATTCATGTATTTCAGAATCTATGTATATAAATACATGTATATACATGTGTGTGTGCATGTGTATATGTGTATATAACAACAAGTAATGAGAAAAGAGGCTATGAAGTTGAAAGAGACCAAGAAATGGCACATGGGAAGGTCAGGAAGGAGGAAAAGAAAGAGGAACCATATAATTATACTATAATCTAAAAAATAAAATTATGAAAAATATTGATATAAAACTAGAAGCTAGATTTATCTATAAAATGACAAAGTTTTTCTGAAATATCAGTCTTTGTTAAAAAAAAGGTTCTCTTGTTCTGAAGTGGTCTTCCTCAAAACAAACATATTTTTGTCTTCCCAAATCAACATCCTATGCTTCATTTTGCCTGCTGTGCTTTAAAGTCTTTGATGCCCTAACTTAGTCCTCTGCATTGCACTACCTTAGTATTTTCCTATCATGGTGCCACTTTCCTATTTGCCTTTAAAGAAGTTTAATTATAACACTTGTTAAGGTAACGTTTCACAGCAACCTGTGATACTATTTGATTAAATGATTGAAATGTATTTTGACAAACTTCCCAAATCAAATTTTAAATTAAATCTTTTTGACCTTTAACTAACCCTCTGTTCAGAGTATACCTCACCCAGTGCTATAAATCTGGCTAAGAACTGATGGTTGGAAGCTCATTGCCTCCAGGAGTGTGGTTATTACTAATATCTTGTTAAATATGCATAGTGTCAAACTTCCCCCTATATTTGTTTTTCTACCCACAGATTAGTGCACCTTTTAGACCTCAGCAGAGACATTTCTTTGTGAGATAGACAATAGTTAGTGTAGAAACATGCAACTGGTCAAAGAATCAAGAGTTAGAGTATGTGGCACTCTCAACCACAAATGAGAGGTCTGCATCTCGCTCCTTTCTCCAAGTCTGTGGACCACTGAGGAAGATGGATCAGAAAGACCATAAGACCCAGAGGTTGGAAGTGGCTAGAGCAAAACAGTGTTTTATTAACAAGACAGGGCCTCTGCCCTCATGAACTCACAACAGCCATGCTTGCTTGCACAAGATCAAGGCAGTGAGCATTCCAGCATGGGGTAGGGAGAATTCAAGAGCCCCCATTCCTAGTTGAGGAAATATTAACTTTAGTTAGCTTCTGAGGAATGAGAATCTGTTTTCTTTAAGGGTATGGTCTCTAGTATGTCAAGTATACTCCAGTAGAAGACCCCAGGTGTAAGACTTAGACTCAATGGGCTGTAAAAAAAATTAATTAAAAAATCCCAGAATTTTAGAGGCAAGAAGGGTAGATCTCTGTAAATTCAAGGCCAGTCTGGTTTATACAACTGAGATTCTGTCTCACGTTAAAAAACAAAAAATATGGCTAGAAACCCAAAAAATAGCAGAAAGAAGGAGGGATGGAGGGAGGGAGAGAGAAAGAGAGAGAGAGAAAAAGGAAGAAAGATTTTTTAAAAAGTGATAAAAAAGACCTGAAGTAGAAAGGGTGTGGAGAGTGGGAGTGGGTATAGCAGGGCTTGGAAGAAGGACATGCATATGATTAATATACATTTTACACATGCATGAAATTCTCAGAAAATTAATAAGACTACACTTTTAAGTCTCAAAGAATTATCTTTCTGCCTTATATGAGAGAGCTATTAAACCAAAATTTTAGGTTTATCTGGCATGTTAAATAATAAGTATTTTTACTTTATAAGTACATACTTATCAATTCTACTTAATAAGTACAATATGTATTCTATATCATACTTTATAATATACAATAACAAAATAAAGAACATATTACAAACTAACATATACATGAACCTCACATGTCCATGCTTTGAGTGTTTGGTGACCAGCTGTGGCAGTGTTTTGAGAGGATTAAAACTAAGAAATGGGTCACTAGGAGCAGGTCCTTGAGGTCATATTATCCTTGGCCACTTTTTAAGTAATTGGGCATAGAGAGATTCAAACAATTCTCAAGTAATACTCTGCCCACTACATTCCTGTTCAGAACATTTAAAATTGGCTGAAAATGACAAAAGGTACTGGTCAACTTGTTTCCCAGTTAGGTAAAAATGCACATTAAATTCTGAAAAGGTCGCATTCAGTCCCTTGTAGCTTATATGGATGCCTCGATTTCATTTTAAATTGAAAGAATGATTGTTTCAGTGAAGGGGCTGTTTCAAATGATAAACCAAAATAGCATTGGCAACCCTTTCCCTGCAAGGAAAACAAACTTTTCATTTTGTCCTTATGTAAAATTTTGGGACAATGAATTTAAAAGAAGATTAAAAGCCTGCCATTTGTAATTTACTCAAAATTAAGCTGGGAAGTCGTTTATCTCTGCTACAGTAGCATCCAACGTGAGAAAAACATGGCAATTTCGATTGATTACAGCTAGTTACTGCAACATCTTAAAAAGAGACTTTGCATTCATTTATCTCGGCTTATTTTAGCTACTAAAATTTTATTAGTTCCCTGAGAAGATGAAACGCATGAAATTATATTGGTTGAATGTCATTTACATAATTGTCATTACTGATAATTGCTCATTCTAGAATAAATTGATTTGAAAATGAATGCATGAGCAATGTGTATATTTTTAAAATTTATCTGGGTAAATATACATTAAAGCATTTTGTCAAATTATAATTTTAAACATAAAGAAACAATGTGAAAGTCAAAGTTACATTTTAACTTTTACTTACTATGCCTTAGAGATCCCTGAATCAATGATGCCGCTGATCTGCCAGACCCTTGGCCTAGAACAGAGAGTTCCTGAACCGCTGGAGGCCACATGTTTTCACTCCCTAAACAAGTCTGTTTGACCCATCTGCACCAGATGTGCTTGATCACATGAGGGCAGGAGGGTCACAGGCAGGAGATACATCAGGTTGTATGCTTGCCCTTGATAGGACCTGATGGGAAATACTTTAAGCCCTTGCAAACCATGACTCAGGGCCATTTTCTGGAAACCCAGAGATGGGCCTGGCCAGAGCATTCACCAACCTGGCCAGTATTTAATTAAAGCTTGCTTCAGATTTGGCTTTCATTTGTTGTAGTGGTCTCATTCTCAATCAGTAGGAGTAACACTATATTAACTTTTTTATAGAATAAAGACCATATCATTTGTCATGAGTATTCAGATGTCTAAAGAATGAATAGATATGTATTTAAATTGTTCTATAAACAAAGGCATAGCACATTTCCTTATTATAATTTTTAGTATATTATTTCTTGAGAGAGAAAATTGGAAATAAACTTTTTATTCTGCAATTATTTGAATTATTTGTGAAGTTCAAAATCTTCTAACTGATGCCGATTTCAAAATGTAAATTATCCTAAAAAGGGGAATAGCCAATGGAGGTAAGATAATACATTTCATTATACTCATAGTCATTCTACATTAAACCATCCTGTAAAATTATTAAAGCAATACAAAAGTGTAATTCTTGAAATTCACATAAACAAATTAAATTTGGTCAGTACTGAATGACAATTTCAAATGCATTAATAACACAAAATTCAGACACAGGTCATACATAATCAAACTAAGAAACATGCAAACTTCCTCACTACAGTTAAGTTAAAACCATGCCTTACAGAATTAGCAAGATTGATGGGTCCATCCCTAGTCCAGGTTCACAGTAATTTAAATAATATTAGATAGGATATTTAAGGCTTTTAGATGCCTCTAGCCTTTAATGCATATCAATTATAACTGTGTAGTTAAGATTGTAGAACATTGGCAAAAATAAAAAGGATTTAGGCTCTTCTGTGATGAACTCTGATAAAAGTACAGGTGTAGGAAATGGAATATGAAAAGTCAATTCTATTAAAATTGATCTGCCTACAAGCTGTGTTGGGGTAAAGATGATGCAAATTTTGTGGGAGTGACCAACTAATGAGTGGCACAGCTAGAGACCCACACCCTGCGAGAAAGCCCGCTCCTGAGGGCCGGGACACAGAGACCTAGGACAGAACCAAACATGACTAGTGAAGAAAATTTAAAAAGCCAATGAAATGATTCCTAATGATATTCTGTTACATTCATAGGTTGATACTTAACCCGACTCTCATCAGGGAGGCATCATCCGGCAATGGATGGAAACATATGCGGAGACCCACAGTCAAACATTAGGCAGAGCTCAGGGAATCCTGGAGAAGAGAGGGAGGGATTGTAGGAGCCAGAGGGCTAAGTACACCACAATAAAACCCACAGAATCAACTAACTTGGGCTCACAGGGCTCGCAGAGACAGAACTGACAGCCAGGGAGCCTGCATGGGACTGACCCTCTGCATACATGTTAGAGTTGTGTAGCTTTGTCTTTGTGTGAGACTCCAAACAGTGAGATCTGGGGCCATTTCTGACTCTGTTACCCACTTTTGGGACCCATTCCTCCTATTGATCACTTCGCCCAACCTTTATAGAAGAGGAGGTGCCTAATCTCACTGCAAAGTGATGTACCGAGGCTGACTGATATCCATGGGAGGCCTGCCTGTGGAAGAGGAGTAGGTGGGTTTGGGGTGAGGGGAGTGGGAAGGAACTGGGCGGATTGGAGGGAGAGATTTTATATATATATATATATATATATATATATATATATATATATATGAATAAAATATCCTTTACCCCCATTATACTTGAAACAATCTGAGTGTACTCAACATCAGTAATCGGGTATAAATATTAATATAAAGGGACCCAACTAACAAACTAAATAATGCATATCCCACCTGCACAAAATCCTGTAGGGGATCCAATGAAATGTCAACACTGTCAAGGAAACTAACTGTCAACAGAAGAGGTGCCAACATGAGCTAATTAAAAGTGTAAATATATTCTTATGCAACTAATGCTTAAAAATAATACACTAAATACAAGCACAGATATAACTTTAAGGTCATGGCTCTGTTTCAGTTTATGCTTCTGCTTTGCTTTGCTTTCGTTTCTACAATTACTTCACAGGTAATGGACATTTGTGACATTTGCACAAAATAAAGAGTCCGGGCATCAACGAAATAAAAATGATGATCCACAAAAGTTGCCAACCAATCTGTATTATGTATCATTTGAGATTTTATGGTGAACCTACTACAGGGAATGCCAATGTCACTATTCCACAGCCTTTTGCTAAAACGTATGAAAAAGAAATGAATAGAATCTAATTACAGTCATTGTCCAAACTTCATACTGCTCTGGCCTTCCTTTTCCAAACGCTTACCTGGAACCAGTGTTTGCACCAGGCTTTGATGGTGCTCTGGGGAGTGCTAGGGGGGATTCCACGTCTGTATGCTTACAACACTCCGGGGCCTGGGATTCTGTCCACTGGGAGAGTGGACCTGACACAGCAGCTACAGATCTGGAAATCCCAGCTGGAAATTCTGTGGAGAATGAATGTAAGCTGGGGGGTATCAGCAAACCATTTTATGCTCTTCCAAAAACCAAAATTAGATTCATTTATTATCTCAGCAACGTCGACCGAATATATATTGAAAAGAAATATCACAAAAATAGTTTTCCTTAGCGTCTTGGTTCTTAATGATTGTTCAGCTATATTTTTAGAAAAAAATAACTATAAATTTGCTGTTTTACTCACAAACAAACACCAGTTTTTGTTGTGCTGTTGGCATCATGTCACATGACGTGAAGAACTGAACAAGGGACCAATGTGAAATAGGAGCACAACACATATGGTTTATGAAAAAAAACTCACTGGTATTCTAAATAAATCATTGATAGTTTTCTAATCTAATAAAATCTTAATAAAAATAATTTAAGACAAAAATTCCCTTTGAGTCTGATTATTACCTTCACAACCTGTTAAAGATCTTATACATAATACTTGTTATCAATGGTTTGTTTCTAGATCGGCCCCTTGTTGAAGTCTCATTCTCTTATCAAATCTAGGAAGCTGGTCCGTGTGAAAGCGGCTATTGTTCCCTGATAATTACTCAGCTGCTCTCTCTATGGTATTGCCTCTCTGCCACGTGGTTTGGCGATTTAAATTTTTCTTTAAATAGAAACAGTAAATAAACGCAGGTGGGAAATTTCTAACTATAAACTGGATTGTTTGTAACTTGGAAATGTAATTTGTATAGAACATGAGTGCTTCTCCCAGCACTGATGGAAAGGGCTCTAGCCATTTCAAGCTTTGTTTTAGTAAGAACAGAATAGATTGTTCTTCCCTTTTTTATAGTAACACCAGATAATTGGAGCGTTGATATGCTTTTCTATTTTAGGATTAAGCCCTGAGAAGAGGGGTATATGTTCGGGGTGGGGACAAAGAATGAAGACATGTAGTACAGACAGTAAGGCTGAAACTAGGTCAGGAAAGATACAGCCCCCTCCAATAGTTCACAGACAAATTATTGCCAGAAAAAAATGGTTTATGTGCCATTCCAAAATGTTTACCCTCAACCTGAAGCCCCAAAGTGATCACATTAGGAGACAGAGTACTTGAGACAATAGATCATGAATGTGAGATCCTCAATGGATTAATGCACTCAAAAAAGAAGCCAAGGCATTTGGTCCTTTTCTTTGTGCCCTGTGATAATAAAACAAGAGTAGGCTGTCTCTGAATCAGTAGAGGATCCCCATCAGAGCACACCCATGTTGTATCAAAATCTCAATGTTCTATCATCAAGAACTCCAAGGAATAAATTTTTCAAGTTCATAGTCACCCAGTCTCTGGTACTTTGTTTCAGTAACGTAATCTGACCAAGACATTTCCCCATACAACATTTTTGCTTTCCTTTATGAAGTTCTTGATGAAAACCCGGAGCTAGACAATGGCTGAAACAGAAAAAGTCTGATAATTCAAAACTGAATATAGGAGAAGAAAGACCATAGCTTAGAACTTGGCTCAATTTCACACACAGCATGGTTCATAAAAATTTATGCTCAAGGATCAAGCCTAGGATTAATGGGTAGAAACTGTGAAGCAGAGACATTCAGAGTAGGGGGAACTTTGAGCAAGAAAGAGTCTTCCTGAAGACAAGCCAAAGTGATCCAGTGTCACTCTGGGGGCTGACAGAGGGTGGGGAATCTGCTCTGATCTTGAGTGATCAGCTATTGAGAGGATATCATTCTTCAAAAGTTACCTGAGCAAGGCTCCTTGATAAACTTGATTTTACAAGCAAGAGCACAGATGGATTAGAAGTTTCAAGAGCCTGAATAAAATTTGGTTCAGAAAAAAGCTTTTTGTCAACCTTCCTTGTTGTCCTAGAAAAGAAGTTATAACTGCTATTTTCTCCCCAATGATGAACATTCACTTACCACCCTCATTAATGTCTCTCATCACTCTGAACATGTG
Source organism: Alexandromys fortis (assembly GCF_014885135.2). NCBI lineage: Eukaryota > Metazoa > Chordata > Mammalia > Rodentia > Cricetidae > Alexandromys > Alexandromys fortis. Next base: position 9,782,208 of record NW_026067897.1, read on the forward strand.
ATTGGGTCCCCAGTCCTCCACAGATCCTTAGATCTATGTTCTCTCTGACTATCTCCATCAAGAATCCCCCATATCCCTAACATTTTCTCCTACTAATTTCTAGCCCCATTTCCTTGGCTATAAAGTCTCAGCTGCTTGTGCTAAATTGGAAGTTGAGGGCAATTACTCTCCTTCACTGAAAACCCCTTTATCATGGTCCCTGTACTTACCACAAAGGTCTAAAAAATAATTCTTTTTCATTTCTTAAGGATTTACCTTTGTTTGTGTGGATTTGTGTGTATACTGTATATGTGCAGGTTCCCTCAGAGGCCTCAGAGGCCAGAAGAAATCACTGAATTTCTGGAACTGGAATTATTGACAACTATGACCCACACAACATGGGTTCTAGAAACCAAACTTTGGTCCTCTGGAAAAAGAGAAAATTGTCTTAATCACTGAACCTGACCTTTAATGAAGTCATTCTTGTTATGAATTAACAAGTATCAGATTCGTTTTTCTTTCACACTAACTCTGTTAGACTTTTGGAAGCTGTGACAGATACATGAGACAGTAGCTTAAGAGAGCAAAGGTTGATTTGGCCCATGGTTTCAAAGACCATAGTCTGTGGTCACTTGGTTCCTTAGCTTCTAGGGTTATGCTTGACACAGTGGCTGAAGAGTAAAACAGTGAGCATATTGGAGAACATAGTGGCAGCTCTTCTCATGGCAAATGAATGGTAGACTGCTTAGGTCTAGGGACAAGATATACCTTTCAAAGGCACAACCCAGATGGCCTATTTTCTCTAACTAAGCCCTTCTTCTTAATGGTTCATATGGCTTTCAACTCACTAATGGATTAATCTATTGATGACCTATATTGATGGCAACTTTAAGATTCAAAAATCTCAAAACCCTGTCAGCGACCAACCAAGGCTTTAACATATGAGGCTTTCATGGGTGTTTTAGATTCAAATCATAACAATGGCATATAAGAGTATCTTTCAGGAACTTTATTTCAGATGATAAGGTTCAATTCACTTTTAAATTCATGAATAAATAAGACAGGACAACTCTTAATGTGGAGACTGGCAAAGGGGTGGGGGTTACCAACAGTTTCAATTTTGGTTCCAATTAAAAGTTAAATAAATATGACTATGATTTATAAAGAAACAATTATAACCTGAATATAAGAGCAATGAAGTATGAAATGAATGTTCACATGCAAATTTACAATTTTTAATATTTAACATCCTTTGTAGTTTTAAACGAGACCAAGATGATCAGCTCTGTATCACTGGGCTCAAATCTTTTCTGTGCAAAGACTGGATGCTAGCAGGTTCCTTAGGCAAAGCATGTGGAGACTTGCGTGCAATGGAACCAAGACAGAAGTCATCAGTCAAGTAAAACCTGTCTTCAAGGAAACTCACGGAGGCACTGAGAATAGCATTGTTAGTCTGCATCATATTCCACAGAGAAAAGGAAAACTACATTCGGTATTAAGTTTTTACTCTACCAGAATAAATGATGGTGTGTTACTAGTCACCAGCAGGTACTAGATGGTGCACATGACCCTTGCCACAGGGACAGCATCCACCCACCTGTGCTAAACCAAAGCTGACTCCTCTGAAAGTGCCTTTGACAAGCATAGATTGCACCTGGAAGGCTGCTAAGCCAAGATGTACTGAAAGAATGAATGGAGGTGATCATCTCACACCAACTCTTGCACACTTGCCCCAAAATGTACAGAAGTAGAGAGAGCTTCCTAAGATTCAACCTCATGTGGTGGTGGGGGAAGATTCAGTAAATCCTTCAAGGAGTTGAATTCAAATCCTTCAAATCCCATATAAAGAGTCAGTAGGCTCTAGCCTTTGCTTGCATCTCTGTTGGAAAGCAGGTTTATCAACCCTACCCTTAACCAGAGGCAAGTCTAGCACATTCATCTATATCCACTCATCTAGTTCAGAAAAACAAATATTGTTCAGAAAATAGTTCAGAAAAACAATGTCAAATAGACATTGGTAATCTTCTCAGCTGCCCCACAGCTTCCCTTACTGATCCTCAACTTTCATCATTTCATATTTCCTTTAGGAAATAACATGTGTTTGGGTGTCAGATGGAGCATAATTAAAATCACAGATATAGGATCTACAAGCCATACAATCTAAGACAAATCACTCTGCAACCTTTGTTCTCCTCATCTATAGCACTGGGATCATCTAGGGTAACAATGGGCGGCATATGTGAGTCACCTAGAACCACGTGAGTCACGTAGCACCACGTCAATCACCTAGCACCACGTGAGTCGCCTAGCACCACGTGAGTCACCTAGCACCATGTGAATCACCTAGAACCACGTGAGTCACCTAGCACCACATGAGTCACCTAGCACCACGTCAATAACCTAGCACCATATGAATCACCTAGCACCATGTGAAGTAACTAGCATCACGTGAATCACTTAGTACCACGTGAGTCGCCTAGCACTATGTGAGTCATCTAGTACCACATGATTCACCTAGCACCTAATGAGTCACCTAACACCACGTCAATCACCTAGTACCACGTGAGTCACCTAGCACCACGTGATTCACCTAGCACCCACGTGAGTCACCTAGTACCACGTGATTCACCTAGCACCCAAGTGAGTCACCTAATACCATGAGCATTCCACAGAGATAGGAGCTCCAGAGTTTAGCTTCTTCCTGCAGCTCTATGCCATCTACCTTAATCTTATTGATTAGACTAGGCCATTTGGATATTGTTCCTCTGTATTAAAGCAGTGTTCTCAGGTAAATTTTGGTTAGGTATGTCTGTTCTATACATTAATTTTAGTATTTTTCCACAAACTTTAGTCCCAGAGAATTGACTTCTGAGGTATCCCCGGAATCAAATGCTTGCCCTAGTTACATAGATTTGAACATGTATCCTTGATAAAAAGAAAACAATAAAAACTTCAGAGTAACACTTTAAAATAGTGGAAAACACAATGCATCCAAGGTTCCTCAGCTTCAGCTGAAATTTTAAAATTCTAAATGTGCCTGACAGGCTTTCTCTACAAAATAAAAGCCGGCTTCCACTTGTTGGGATGATTCCCTTACTGGCTCTCCTGTAGCCGTTCTCTCTCCCTGGGCTTTTAGTTTCAGTGTAGGGGACTGATTCTCCACTTCAAAGCATCCATGGGCTTGCTTCCTACTGAATGCCTCACAAAATGTTCGGGTATCTCGCTAGCAGAGTGAGCCATGTTTTAACTTGGAGTTCTGTGGAAGTTACCTGAGATTCAAATAAAAATTAAGATATATTTGCATTTATTGAAATAACTAAGGCTGGGGAGAAGGCTCTGCTGGTAAAGATGCCACCACCAAGCCCAGTGACCTGTGTCCCGTCCCTAGTGCCCACCTGTACCCCACATGGTAGGAGGAAGATTCCTACAAGTTGTATTCTGACTTCTACATGTCCACTATGGTATGTGCATACACCGCAAATACACATACACACTAAATAAATAAATGGACAAATGCTAACTAATGGTAGCATGCCAAAAAACATAATCTTGAACATAATTTTAAAAGATAATACCTAACTGTAATGGGGCACCTTAACATTCATACTTAATTATTTTGAGTTTTCATTTATATACTATATATTATACTTGCTATAATTTTTAAGTATATAATTCTCCCTTAGAAGAATGAGAAAAGTAAAAACACAAATACATGAAAACAAGCATGCTGTCTATGGTCACACTAAATAGATTCTTCTGGTATGCCAGCCTAGCAGGAAAGAGCCAAATTCAATGAGAAAGCCCCCAGAAATTTTCTCTAGTTCCTAGGAGGACCCCTTCTAGATAATGGTCATTTTGAACCCTCCACTGCTTTGTCCACCCATAGCCGTAGGTATGGACCACCTTTATCAAAACTATAGCTGGGAAGGGAAATCTGTGTTGTGCCTGGGGCTCAGACTTCATGAGGAAGCCACCTTCATTTCCCTTCCCACCCACCGCCCACCCTAGTCTCAATAGATTCTCTCACTGGTCCTCTGGGAGACATTTCTTCCTTGTCAACTTCCCGTATTTCTGACCAAGGCCTGAGGTAGGTTAATTTAAAAGGAGAAAGGTTTGCTTGGGTTCAGTGTTTCACAGGCTTAGCCGACACTCCGCTCACCACACAGGAACATGGAACAGAGGAGGCCCATTCGTTTTATTTCATAAAGACAAAGAAGCAAAGGGAGAGATGGGACTGGAGTATAGCATCACATCAATGACGCCACCTCCTAAAGTCCCGACCACCTTCCAGAAGTGTCACAGGCTTCTGGACAATGAATGCTTAAGTTAACAGTTCAAATGCAGTGTGAGATTCTGGCTCCTTCTGAGGAGGCACAGTTGATAGACACCAGGTACTAAGCATGCAATATGACGCTTTCCTCAGGCCTCTCCTGCTTTTCATCAACATTCCAGCCAAGACCCACCCCTTCTTCCTGGCATTAATTGGCTGTTCCCATTAAAGACTTCCTTTGTGTAACTAGCTTTGCTTGGCAACCACTCTAAACCATGCCCCCCATGAGAAATAGAATGAATGAGTGAAGCCAGAATGAACACGGTTCCCTCATATGTATGTTCTGAGCTCTTGACATTGAACTTCCAAAGTACCTAAGGTCAGCTCTCATGGTGAATGTCTCCAAAAGTCAAGAACTTACCAGGAGAATAAAAAAGTGATCTTCCCATATTGGCAAGGGTAAGTGAGCCCTGCAGGGCCAAAAAGTAATAGGCTTTTTCTTTCTTTATCTTTACTAAATCCACCTGTGAGCCAAGCAATGCTTTGTAGTTCAGACATAACTACAAATGTTCTAAAGCTACCACATTTATGATAAATCCTCCTAAGATTCCTCAAGCTAGTATACATCTATCATCTGCTAACACAAAAGATTCAAATCTCATGGCTGATAAGAGTCTTCTAGTGGATTCAGGCAGCAGCGTCCAGAGTTTGTGGGGTTCAGACTATTTCTTGTTCCTGCTTGACTTTGATCCCAAGGAAGCAAGGGTCTCCATGCCTCCCCATTACCTCCCATAACATACCAGCATCTGATTTCTGTTCTAAGTTTCTGTCTCTTTGCTTCTCCCTTTGGTGATGCTCCTCTGCCAGCCCCTGCTCGAAAGACTCCTCAGAGCCTGCTGCCCTGCAGAATTCCCTTCTGCCCTGGCTAGGTTTGTTTCCTGTACTCCAACGAGGCTTTAGAACGGGCAGATGCCTCAGCTAACACAGCAAACGCAGGGCCGCAATGATACTCTCTCAAAAACAAAACCAAAAGAAATGGAAAATGGAGAAGGAAAAGGAAGGGGCAGGTAAAAGAACAGAAAAGAGGAGGAGAGGGGATAGAATAACAAAGGAGACCAGGGGGAAGGCTAGGTAGAAAGCTGAACTCAGGAATGCCACCTCCTCTCTCCACCTTCCTTCCTCACCATCTTCATTTCTGCTGTAAATGCCATGGCTTTCAGCAATCTACAAAAACGATCTACTTTCACCAAAGGAGAAAAACTTTAACCAACTGCACATAATACAAGTCATTAGACAGTTCTGTGGGGTATTGGAAGCCTTAGTGCAACAGGTCGAAGGACATATCCTCTCTTGGTTGGAACTGCCATGGAAGCTGGCCACTCTGTGAAGGATTTCAGTTTGTTTCATCTTCCAGGAGGGTCACAAGGCTGCTGAAATCCTCATCTGTGCTCTGATTTCTATCGATCTAGAAATGCTCTTAATCGTTAATATTCCCGGAGAAGAGGAAGGCTTCACCTAGAGGGAAGGAAGTCCTTCATCAGCACGCCTGAAGCATTTGATTATCGCAGTAAGACTTGTTCCCTTCACAGGCCTGCTGAGCATCAACCGGCTGCTACAGACGGCTCTAAATTGATATTTTGATTACACACTCCTGTACTTTTCCAACTCTGTGCAATTTGGGCTGGAGCGTTGCTTTATAATGCTGTCATTCTTTCCATAAACTCAGCATTTGCTCTTTTCTGCCCTATAAAATAGGCACTACCTTCTACACTTAGAGCGCAATAAATATTAATTATTGCTACAAGGGCCCATAACCAGACAGGCTGTCTGGCTTTCCTTTTATAAACTGAATTTCACTCATATAGTTAGCTATTACAGAAAGGCAGGTATAATGTTAAATATTTAGAAAAAAAACATTATCCTAATTTTTAAAGTCTCAGAAAGTATCCCCAGTTTCTAGTGACATAGTACATATCCTTTTGTTTAATTGTAAAAACAGAAAAAGAAGCAAAAGGAGGTGCTATTGCAAGGCATTAATGTTAGATAACAGAGATAGCAAACATGCACACAAGACAGGATTCTAAAGAATTTTGCATAACTAGAAGAGAATAATTTAGGATGCATAT